>NC_001140.6:0-300000 GCF_000146045.2 Saccharomyces cerevisiae S288C
CCCACACACACCACACCCACACACCACACCCACACTTTTCACATCTACCTCTACTCTCGCTGTCACTCCTTACCCGGCTTTCTGACCGAAATTAAAAAAAAAAAAATGAAAATGAAACCCTGTTCTTTAGCCCTACAACACTTCTACATAGCCCTAAATAGCCCTAAATAGCCCTCATGTACGTCTCCTCCAAGCCCTGTTGTCTCTTACCCGGATGTTCAACCAAAAGCTACTTACTACCTTTATTTTATGTTTACTTTTTATAGGTTGTCTTTTTATCCTACTCTTTCCCACTTGTCTCTCGCTACTGCCGTGCAACAAACACTAAATCAAAACAGTGAAATACTACTACATTAAAACGCATATTCCCTAGAAAAAAAAATTTCTTACAATATACTATACTACACAATACATAATCACTGACTTTCGTAACAACAATTTCCTTCACTCTCCAACTTCTCTGCTCGAATCTCTACATAGTAATATTATATCAAATCTACCGTCTGGAACATCATCGCTATCCAGCTCTTTGTGAACCGCTACCATCAGCATGTACAGCGGTACCCTCGTGTTATCTGCAGCGAGAACTTCAACGTTTGCCAAATCAAGCCAATGTGGTAACAACCACACCTCCGAAATCTGCTCCAAAAGATATTCCAGTTTCTGCCGAAATGTTTTATTGTAGAACAGCCCTATCAGCATCGACAGGAATGCCGTCCAATGCGGCACTTTAGATGGGGTAACTCCCAGCGCAAGCTGATCTCGCAAGTGCATTCCTAGACTTAATTCATATCTGCTCCTCAACTGTCGATGATGCCTGCTAAACTGCAGCTTGACGTACTGCGGACCCTGCAGTCCAGCGCTCGTCATGGAACGCAAACGCTGAAAAACTCCAACTTTCTCGAGCGCTTCCACAAAGACCGTATCGTCTTTTGCCTCCCATTCTTCCTGGCACTTTTTCTCGTCCCAGTTCAAAAAGTACTGCAGCACCTCTGTCTTCGATTCACGCAAGTTGCTCCATACTTTATAATACAACTCTTTGATCTGCCTTCCAGACATGCGGAAAACTTGGCTCCCTTGCTTGCCTCTTGTCGAATCCAATACACTAATTGTTTCTCTTCTTCTAGTAATGGCCAGGTACCAAGCATAATTTCTCTGTATCTGAGAGTAGATCTCTCTCCTTTTTACGCTAAAAAATTTCAAATACCCTACAGGGTCCCCATGATATGGCTCGATGTCTTCCAAGTATTCTTTGTATTCCTCGTCATTTCGCAGCATTCTCTCCACAGCTAGTGCTTCCCAAGCCATCCTCCGATACGATACTTTCTGGCCAGCCCAACAGACACAGAGCTCGAACATCTTTTGACAGCCCTTGCATAATCCGTATTGTGTGAATACGCCCTCTGGGCAGAAGTATATGTCAATACCATAGAGGAAAAGATGTTTAATTTCGTCAGACCGAAATCCAAGAAACTGTAAGACATTCATATTCTCGGAAGTATTGGGAAATTGTGCTTTCAGTTTCTTTCTCTCTAGCAAAACCATTTGACTCCCTTTCCGCTTATACGGCTCTTTGTTAATGTCGGTGACTGGATGGAATCTATTATCCTCAGCATTGCCATCTTTATTGGCGTCCTCCTTGGCACTAGCGTTGGTACTTTCAGTGGTAGTAGCATTAGTGCTGGAGTTGGTGCTAGCAGTGGTAGTAGCATTAGTGCTGGAGTTGGTACTTTCAGTGGTAGTAGCATTAGTGTTGGAGTTGGTACTTTCAGTGGTAGTCGCACTAGTCCTGACGTTGATGCTGGCAGTGGTAGTCGCACTAGTCCTGACGTTGATGCTGGCAGTAGTAGTAGCACTAGTCCTGACGTTG
The DNA here is from genome assembly GCF_000146045.2 of Saccharomyces cerevisiae S288C. Lineage (NCBI taxonomy): Eukaryota > Fungi > Ascomycota > Saccharomycetes > Saccharomycetales > Saccharomycetaceae > Saccharomyces > Saccharomyces cerevisiae. The sequence continues at coordinate 1,871 of NC_001140.6, forward strand.
GTGCTGGCAGTGGTAGTAGCATTAGTGCTGGAGTTGGTAGTCGCATTGGTACTGGCGTTAGTACTGGCATTAGCACTACCATGAATGCACGTGTCGCTGTCCTCATCACTGCTGCAATACTTTCTGTACCTGTCACTGCTATTGCTCTCCTGGAAGCTAGACGGTAACGCAACGATCGACATGGAAGCTGTCGCCTGATTTTCAGCCAATCTGTCCATTCTTTCTATCAGTTCCACTGTGTCAGCAGACAGGTCTGTCCTGGAGCCACAGCATCCAACATGCTGGCCCTTTTTTCCTTTCTTTGATTCAAGTCCATAGAACTCGCGTACCTGTTCGGTTATACAGCCTTCCTTAATTGGTGGCAATTCACCCTTACGATTCCTTGCGGCCCAACTGTTTTTTCTAGATAATAGATAACAGAGCCCCCCCCCCCATCTCTTAGTCTCCCTACGCCTTGAATGAGCTCAATAATATTAAGTCTATTATCAAGCATGATCACCATCATCAATTGCTTAATGTCAATTCCTTCAGTCACTAATTTTGTTCCGATGAGAACTCGCATGCTACCGTCAGTGACAAACTCCTTTGTGCGAGACACCTTTTCTGCAGCACCCAGCTTCCCGTGTATCCATACCACCCTAAAATACTTTCTCCAAGAGCAGGCCAATTCTTCCACTTCGTTGGTTGTGCTTGCAACTACAATGGCCTTCGACTCTGGTTCACTTTCAAAGAGGGCTAAAAGAAGCTTCAGTGCTTCTTCGGGCTGTGATTCCACTTTCTTCCGAATTTTATGAACATGCCCTAAAGGCACCTTGGATTTCTCCTTGATTAGATTAAACATCCGTGTTGGATAGCTGGATAGACCTCTGCTGAGATCTTCCGACCGTTTGAGCTCGTTGATGTCCATCGACTTCTTGGCCAGTCCCGTAAGCCCAATACGCTGCAACGCAGCATCAGCAACAGCCTCAGGGGCTGTGCCGCTCAAAAAGATTGCTTTCTCAAAAGCGTCAAAATCAAGGTTAGTTATGCCCCCAAATTGCGACTGCCGGTAGACCTCCGTTTCAAAGTTGTGCAACTCATCTACAATGAGGTAACCCAATTTTACGTTGTTGGTCCTAAAGGTGCACTCAACAATATTCTCCCACGCAGCTATCCTGTCTGTGAAATTAGTGCTAGCAAGATCATCGTAGATCCCCACGTATAAATCAGTAACGCCATCGCAACCTTCTTCAATAAAGTTTCTTACAGGGGCCACATTCAAGCAACCGCATCGGCCCAACCTGATCATGCAATTAGCAAGCAACACTGTGTACGGTACAAACAGAAACGACACATATTCCACGTCGCCCTTAGACGCCAGTGCTATCAAGGGGAGATGAAATAACTCCGTCTTACCATAGCCCGGTGGGGCCTGTACTGCCACAGAGGGTGTGTCTGCCATGTATATTTCATGACATAAGCGCAACTGATGCAAGTCCCTGAATTCAAAGGAGCTGCCAAAGAGTTTCTGGCCTGCGACGAGGATATCGTTTGTACTCTTGGGCTCTCGGGGCCTTTTTCGCGTTACTCTTGAAATTTTTTGATCATGATCTGAACTCGCCGCCTCACCTGCCACTACGTCTTCCGCATTCCGAGTACTAGAGAATGAACAATGGTAGTCGCTTTCAAGGCCTAACCATTGAATCCAGCGCTCGGAAGTGAGTCCGTCAAGCGTCTTTAGTCGAGGCTCCGATGAACCGTTCTTGTTGTATCGTCGACGTATACGTTGCGCTGTAGCTCTGGATAACGGTAAGCGTATCACCGTAAGCTCGTCAATTATTTTTGAGAGCCGCGGTCATTTTGTTAGTATCTCTTCTCAACTTGGGCAGCACACATGCAAAACATCACCCAATCGGTCCTTTTTGTTCATCATATCGTTACATATCTGTGAAAAGTACTTTATCTCAGTGGGTTTACGTGGGCATAGATCACGCTTCAGCCGCTCTGTGTCGACTTTCTTTTCGCCAGGTAAACTTGCTTGGTATGCAGAAAAAATCGATAGCTCATCTACGTGTAGTAACAAAAACATGTGGGGTGCCAAATTGTACCCATATTTCCTTATGGTGCTTTTCTGAAGACTCCTTACAATAGGTGCGCCAGAAACAAAGTCAGTGAAAGTACGCATCGTAGAGCTGTCGTTCGGCCTGGCACTCGCTATTTCGTGACAACGTTCCAGGACACGGAAACTCAACTCATTATAGTATCCTCTGTTGAGGTAAAAAAGAGAAAGGGTATCGTAATCCTTTCTATTGAATTTCAAAGTATGCACTTGAAACAACGTGTAGACCATCAAGTTGATTTTCTTGGGAATAAGATACTTTGAAGGGATTGGTCCGCCCTGGAAATCTGGTTCGTCTTCAACAAACGTCAGGAACTTTTGTACATTTTTCCCGACCATGACGGAAACGACAATTTTTTCAAAAGACCTTTTCCTATCCATTGCACCAGTTCTGAATTTTACCACTTTGATTAGGCCAGACTTTTCGTCTTCGTAGAATGACCGCACTTCCGTGGGGATCGATTCAAATAAAGTTATTGAGGGACAATGTACCAAGTCGTTTTTGTTATTTAGAGCCGACTCAAACTCGTCAAAGTTTGCTTTTTCAAACTTACGCCTATCGGAAACTTTCATTTTATTTTTGTAAGTTTCGAAATTAACAATAGTATGTTGATTGTTATGCTTTTTGACAAGAAATCCATCAATATAAACAAAAGATTGTCCAGTTTCCGTCTTATCATCATCTAAGAATGTAATAATTAAGCTACTCTATTGAGAAGAAGCAGAATCTGCGCTATGCAGGTGCAAATCTCCAGCAGCAGCAAAGAAAATTCAGTTAATAAGAAATCTCACTAAGATAAGCGACTGTCTGTCCCAACATAGAAAACAGAAGGATGTCTCATTCATCGCTTGATTTCCGGCCTGCAAAAATAAAGCAGTCGGTACGTGCTTTCGTTTTCAATTTCCATGGTGCACAGTATCTTAACCGTCTGCTTAGTCGAGGAGAACCAGGATTCTGTTCGTTGCTCAGCCGCTTCGTGGATAAATTTTATTACCCCGCTGAGGTAGAGGAGCCCTTTTTGGCGTACCAAGTCACTTCCTAATGCTCCATGTCCCACCCACCATGTTGAAACGTTGACAAATGATCGTAAATAATACACACGTACTTACCCACACACACCACATGCCACACTCACTTGCACTTGTATACTGGTACGGCATACGCACACGGATGCTACAGTATATACCACTCTCAACTTACCCTACTTTCACATTCTACTCCACTCCATGACCCATCTCTCACTAAATCAGTACTAAATGCACCCACATCATTATGCACGGCACTTGCCTCAGCGGTCTATACCCTGTGCCATTTACCCATAACGCCCACGATTATCCACATTTTAATATCTATATCTCATTCGGCGGCCCCAAATATTGTATAACTGCTCTTAATACATACGTTATACCTCTTTTTCACCGTATACTAACCACTCAATTTATATACACTTATGCCAATATTACAAAAAAATCACCACTAAAATCACCTAAACATAAAAATATTCTATCCTTCAACCATAGTACATAAACACACTCAATTGCGTATCAATACCACCATGACGTCATTAACTTAAATGTTCCTTAATACCGTCATACCACTATGCTCTATTCCATATATTGTAATATAACTGTACTCTATAGTCATACAGACGCTTTTACTTCACCCTATCTTCTCATACTATTGTCATAGAATCTCACACTGACGCATGATTAAAACGAATAATTTTTACTATAAGGCCTCCCATCCGTGCTCTACCCTTTTGTTTGCAATATTTATACAGAATCTCAAAGCAAGCGGGAGAAGTGGTGATTACCCAGATGTCATGCATGATCTGAGCACCACCGTACCTCTAGGTTTTGCCTTGATCAATTTTACAGTGACACCAAGCATAAGGATAAAAAATGGTATTGAAAGGTTGTCCACATTTGTAAGTAACTTGGTTCTATGAATCTTCATGTCAGATACGTAGGACGGACTCTTTCCTGTGTAAATATTTGTGACAGCTACGTCTATTTTCTACTAGATGTTTACACAGTTTTGTCACAGGAAATCTACGCTTAAAATATGTATTTCATTCAAGCGGTAACCGCTGTACGAGCAGTGACATTGCTGGTCGCACCTTAAATGTAAACCAAAGTTACGGCACACCGTGATGCACCCGCATTAAAGTTTTGTAAATTCGTTATTACGATTATCGAGTTGGCTAGATAGAAAACCGGAAATGAAATGGATGCCCTTTTCGAATAGCTGAGTTTCTTTGCCTAAAATAGCCCAATATTGTTTCCCTTTTTCTATCACGAGGTTACTGAGCCATTGCATGAACGCGCGCGCCTCGGCGGCTTTTTTTTTCTGCTGTGCTGTATAAAAGCGAAAAGTCAGAAGTTACTATTTCGAATAAAAAACCCCTCGAACTGCCATCTCACTACCGAAAATGAAAGAGAATGAAGTCAAAGATGAGAAAAGCGTAGATGTGTTATCCTTCAAACAGCTCGAATTCCAAAAGACCGTTCTACCTCAAGATGTTTTCCGAAACGAATTGACCTGGTTTTGTTATGAAATTTACAAGTCTTTAGCGTTTCGCATCTGGATGCTGTTATGGCTACCACTTAGCGTCTGGTGGAAACTTTCCAGCAATTGGATTCACCCACTTATAGTTTCACTTCTTGTCCTGTTCCTGGGACCATTTTTTGTCCTTGTTATTTGTGGACTTTCTCGTAAGCGTTCCTTATCGAAACAACTCATTCAGTTTTGCAAAGAGATTACTGAAGACACACCAAGTTCGGATCCTCATGATTGGGAAGTCGTTGCAGCAAATCTAAATTCGTACTTCTATGAAAATAAGACTTGGAATACCAAGTACTTTTTTTTCAATGCCATGAGCTGCCAAAAAGCGTTTAAAACAACCCTTCTCGAACCCTTCTCTTTAAAAAAAGACGAATCTGCAAAGGTTAAGTCATTTAAGGATTCCGTTCCTTATATCGAAGAGGCCTTGCAAGTGTATGCTGCAGGATTTGACAAAGAGTGGAAGCTGTTTAATACTGAGAAGGAAGAGAGTCCTTTCGACCTGGAAGACATTCAGCTCCCCAAAGAAGCTTACCGATTTAAGCTTACCTGGATTCTTAAAAGGATTTTCAACCTGCGGTGTTTACCACTCTTCCTTTATTATTTTTTAATTGTCTACACGTCTGGAAATGCTGACCTTATATCACGTTTCTTGTTTCCGGTAGTAATGTTTTTTATCATGACGAGAGATTTCCAAAATATGAGGATGATTGTTTTATCCGTGAAAATGGAACACAAGATGCAGTTCTTGTCAACTATTATAAATGAGCAAGAAAGTGGTGCGAATGGATGGGACGAAATTGCAAAGAAAATGAATAGGTATTTGTTTGAGAAAAAAGTCTGGAATAATGAAGAGTTTTTCTACGATGGACTTGACTGCGAATGGTTTTTTAGGCGCTTTTTCTATCGTCTCTTATCTTTAAAAAAACCTATGTGGTTTGCTTCGTTGAACGTTGAGCTATGGCCATACATTAAAGAAGCGCAATCGGCCCGCAATGAGAAGCCCCTAAAGTAGGAACAAATGTTCCTTTTCCAAAATATACTATGTGTAGTTGATCGAATATCAGTAAGTCAAAACGTATTTTACTTGTTTATTATTATTAATACTCCTTTTCGCATATGTTTTATCACTTTACACCATACAATAACCACTAAATTCAAAAACACTTATTTTCAATATTTGTTATAGAAAAATAACCACTAAAATCACCTAAATATAAAAATATTCTACCCTTTAGCAATAAGACTGAAACACTTTACTTGGGGTAAGAATACTGCCATGGTGTCATTAACATGAAAGTTCAATAATGTTTTCATACTAATCAATATGTACACAGGCTTCACATTAGAACATCATATATTAAAGCGGTAACTTAAAATCCAGATAATACATTTTTGGTCATATAAGTGCTTTTTTTTTGTAGGATATAATCGCAAATGATATCACTACACTATGACATATTGTTGACGTAGTAAATTACGATTTAGCTTATATGTCATAATGTAGTAAGTTTATATATGTTATGTAAATGTAAGAATTACATAGGTACTGTTTTTGTACACAGAAGCTATAATTTCTCAAGTACTACCGGATTAGAGGTTTGCTACAATACGTTTTCCACTATATGTTTTCTATGTGTGAAACATTACTGAAACATTACTCATATTACGCTTTTGTGTTATCACATTAAACATATACATGGTAACAAATATTACTATCACTTATCTTGCTTCATCTTATGTACCATACAAAAATTACTGCGCATATCAGAGATCATTTTTTCGAACACATATCCTGTTGGGGTTTTGTAAATCTTTCTTATGACCTGCCTAAGGCCTTTGCAAAACGTTTCGCGATCCAGTCATTGATAGGATCATCTTCCTTGGTTTGGACATATTCTCTGTCAGGTAACTTTTGGGCAAAATCTTCAGTCAACCGAGGATCTCTTACGCAGAATGTTAGAAGGAACATAGGCGCTGAAAATACAAGCGCAACAATAACTTCGTATTTTTGAACGTGTCTGTAAGCTTCAACCATCGCAGACCTAACTGGAGTACCCCAGGGATTGGAAAGAATAAAAGTTAGTGGTGAGCCATATGCTGCTGTAGCCAGGTCAGCGTCTCCCATGTAGTGCAATAATTTAGGGTACAATGACTGCGTCCATATGGCACCGGAAATGGCAGCTGCAACTGCTCCACCTATTCTGAAAACTGTATAGTTTAATGCTGTGACAGTAGCCATATTCTCATGGGATGTTACCGACTGAATAGAAACAATTGTAGGATAATCGAATAAACAACTACTGAGACCCCAAATAACCATACCAGCAATTATACCTCCATCGGCGTCTTGACCTGACCTGTAGCGGTAAAATAGTCCCATAGTAATGAAATAAAGTGAGCCACCAAAAATAATATACGACTTCAATCTAGATGATCTCGTAACGATGAGCCCCAGAAATGGAGCAACAACAGCAGTCACAAAAGAGTATAAGTTTATTATTCTTGTAGCTGAGGAAGCGCTCTCATCTACCGCAACTACTAGAATGGTGTAGAGATACCCAGCAGCCATTTGATATACAAAGCAGATAAAAAACATAATTCCCAATGGGGCCCACACGCCACGATCTTTTAGCAGCTTGAATGGAGCGAAAGGAACCAAAGCAAGTCGACTTTCCCAATATATGAAGCCTGGAACCAGGACAAAGCCAAGCACAAAGGGCCCGATAATCTTTGAATTTCTCCAATTTGTAGAGACGCCACCAGCAAGAGTGAGTGGTACAAGAATACAACCAACACCAGCAGTAAACAACAACACACCGACAACATCTAGCTTCCAGAACAACTGTACCAGCATTTGTACTAATCCGTGCGTTTGATAGTACGATTTTTCATCCTGTAATTCTTTCCATTCCACGTCATTTCTTACTTTCCATCTCATATGGAGCATACACAAAATCAATGGGATACAGCATAGAGGGAAAATGAACGCCCACATAGCAATATTCCACGACCAGTTCTCTAACGGGTTTGCTGCCTCCACTACACTACCTGAGACCCACGTAGTGATAATCGAGGGCCATGAAGGTATCAATGTGTAAAATAGCCTCCATTTTAATGAAGAATTATCAGACAACATCAAAACAACCTGTAGCATAACACCGACAAGTCCCACATAATAAAAGACAGCTCCAGCAGCATACCTCTGGACATCATATGCTTGAGATTGAATTATTGTACCCACAATGTAAAGTACAATGGATACAAGAAACAACGTTAGCCTTCCAAAGATATCTGATAACCCTCCAAAGATCACCTGTGAAACAGCAGATATCATTAGAACTATGACGCTTACTGTAGAAATGAGAGAATGTGCGGAGTACGAGTTCATTGCGTAGGTCATATATGTACCCCTTATGCTGCTATCTAATCCATAAGCGAAAGTGCAAATGAATGCAGAAAACAGGAATATAGCTTTTAATTGCCAAGTATCATACTTTTTAGCCATTAGCTCAGACTTACGAATAATCAATGATTTTGTTCCCTTTAATTTATCTTTCATTTCATCTCTGGGCGACGAATCGTCATCCATCTTTTCATCAACCATCAGTTCATTACAATTTTTTTCAGTATTCTTACGCTTTGTTTGGCTAGAACGATTGTCTTCTGGGACTTCGATCATATTTCCTTTGGCCCAAAGAGTTACAACTGTTTTTGGAGCTCAAGTGGAAAGGACACAAGCAAAGTTCTTCTACCAGGATCTCATGTCTTTATAGAAAAAAGTAAGGTGTAAAAAGGCTACTGGGTAAAATTCACCACGTTATCTTCTTAACTTGCCCTTAGTGAAAAGCTGTATCATTTCAGCTTCTGTGCAGATTAGTGAGTAACTGTCTTAGATTTGTGGAATCGGAGCACAGAAACTCCAGTAGGGTTGTTACGGACTACGTTCTGAAAGTATATTCCGTTTTCTTAAAGCAGGTGCAAGTTACTGGCATAACAGGACCCATCACTTCAGCCACAGCTTTGCTTCTAAAGATATATACGACATACTGGTAAAGCACGGAGCCCTACGGACGCTCAAAGTTATTCTTTTTTTTTTGTTCCTTACTGTGAACTAAGAACTGCACCCATTTTCTGATTGCTTGCTTGAGATAGGTGCTTATATACCGGGTGTTTGTATATAGCAAAGGTAGAGGGAGAACGGATTGCACACAACCCGGCCTGACAGGGAAATTTAATATCTGCAGGAAAGTTTCGTATGATCCCGGACGGGAGGGAAACCTTTAGAATTTAATAAAAGACGATCATTGGACTCACATAATTTAAATTAACAAGGAAAAATATTGCTAGGTAGGTTGTCGACAACTCAATATATATGAAAAAAAAAGAAAGATGCTAAAACGAGGCTTTTTTCTTTTGGACAAGGGGAGTCCAACCGCCCTGCATAAGTTTATTCAGCCTGTGAATGACTATAAACCATATATCATACTTCTTGCTTCTTTATACATTTTTTTCAATGGAAATATTTATATAGAAAGGGCGCTGCGCTTTTTGAGGTGAATGTTTTCATTTTTCAAGTTATTCAGTAGCGTTACCCAGTTGAGTGGATAGAGAATTCAAGTTTAAAGCTCATCTCAAACAAACAGTAAAGGATTCTACGCGGTACAGACTTATTTCCTAGTCGAGCATGATTCGATCATTGACATATATCCCATCTCTTGATCTAAGACTTGATCATTTTCTTTAAATTAAGAGTTTTGGGCAAGTGTAAAGCAAGGGTTAAATGATTATGTAGTTATGGAAGTACCAAATTCAAGTTCGTAAGAGGCTTGCTTTCTACTGATATATAAAACGCTCGACCGATTGGTTCTTCAATTGGTATAGCTAATAACTATAGCTGGACTAATTAAGACTTCAAGGACGTCTTACGCAAGCGTGGGTGATTTTATTATTAAACAATTTTTCTGTCTCTATACGCATATATGTTCTATAACATAAATATGTAATGGATACTAACCTTTTTCTGTGATTAACTTACTCTTTGCGTTACACCTCCATCTGACTCATAAAACAGGAAGACTCAGATTTATTAACTTTAGCATTTACGCCGCAAATGGTAAATGCTCCGGCCCGATACCCTGAAATAGCAACATGTACGAAAGAAGGTATTCAACTGAAGCCTTTTAGACAGACAAGACTATTGGATTATCAAGGCACTATATTTTACCACTACAGTAAATACTTCTGATAAGAACGGCATGAATAATCAAGTAGGTTTTATAATACTGGTATACATTAATATAATCAACTATTTATACTATCAAAAAAAAAAGCTTTTTTTTTTTTGTTTTTTTAAGTTTTATGGAATTTCATTCGTAAAGGCGTTTGTCTCTAGTTTGTGATAGTGTAGATACCGTCCTTGGATAGAGCACTGGAGATGGCTGGCTTTAATCTGCTGGAGTACCATGGAACACCGGTGATCATTCTGGTCACTTGGTCTGGGGCAATACCAGTCAACATGGTGGTGAAGTCACCGTAGTTGAAAACGGCTTCAGCAACTTCAACCGGGTAGGTTTCAGTTGGGTGGGCGGCTTGGAACATGTAGTATTGGGCCAAGTGAGCTCTGATATCAGAGACGTAGACACCCAATTCAACCAAGTTGACTCTTTCGTCAGATTGAGCTAGAGTGGTGGTTGCGGAAGCAGTAGCAGCGATGGCAGCGACACCAGCGGCGATTGAAGTTAGTTTGACCATTGTATTTGTTATGTTTGTTATGTTTGTTAGTGCTGATATAAGCTTAACAGGAAGGGAAGGAATAAAGACATATTCTCAAAGGCATATAGTTGAAGCAGCTCTATTTATACCCATGCCTTCATCAGTCATCACTACTTAAACGATTCGTTAACAGACGCTCATTTAGTACCTCGCATATTCTCCATATCTCATCTTTCACAGAATTTGATTATCACTATGAAGATGTTATTGTTTTTAAACGAGGCATGCATCTTTATAGATTCCGTATGCGAAGGTATTGTTTTCTGGGGCCTTTGTCTATTCGTATGCGCAGAATGTGGGAATGCCTATTATAGGGGTGCCAGAGTGCCTTATAAAACCCTTTTCCGTGCCTTTGAAGTTTCCGTTTTCGGTCAAAAAGAATATCCGAATTTTAGATTTGGACCCTCGTACAGATTCTTATGTTTAAGCCCATATTCAATTTGCTGTAAACAGCCTCCAATGGAAGAGGTAATACTATATTATCCCTCTCCTGATAGTTTAATTAAAAATAGAAAACGTGTATTGGGAGTCGCTTATTTGTAGAGTTTGTAGTTTTTAAGCGTTCTCAGGAAATTCATTGACGCAATTACGTAATTGTAGGCCGCTGAGAAGCAGCTAGTATTGGAAGAGCCGCGTATGGTAAAAAAAAAATGTTGAGTTCAGTTTGTAGCAGTACTACAACTCTGTGCGGTGGGAAAAATTTATTCTTCGAGGCACAGTATTTTTCTTCTAGCTAGATATAAAGAAAAGTGAAAAAGGCAATATATGGCGCTAATGTATTTTATTCAATTAAAAACTTTCTGTAGGAAATGGTATTAATAGTTGGTATTCCTTGTAGACAAAACCATCGCTATATTCATGGTGACGGCTCATCTCTAAAGCTTCTTAAATGTACAGTCAGCTAAGTGTTCTCATAAGAAAGGGTTTGAAGAAGTCTCCGATAGCGTGCTTTAGTATGTTGACGAAAGAAATCAAGATCTAGCTTATATGTCATAATGAAGTAAGTTATATTGGAGTTTTTCTGGTAAATTCTACAAAAGTTATGCAACATACTTATTTCTGTCCTCTTCTTACTCGTCTTGCGGCCAAAACTCGAAGAAAAACATACGGGCCAAGAAAAATGATGCAATCCTCCCAGTTCTAGATATTCCCGCTTTTAAGTCCCGAATTATAACAATATAAAAAGGATATAGAAAATGTAATTGTTAACTTGTGGTATAAAGACAAATTCAAAAGCAAGTGAGGGCCCGCTAAGGCTATGAGTTCAGAATTATTAATATCTAATTCTAAACCAAGACCAGAAGGATTAAGAAAATTATGCGAAGGTGAGACAGTGATCCTTCCAAGGGACATAACCCCCAGCAAATGCGCTTATTTCTTAAAACAGAATATCGTATTCATTTCATATATTTTCATCCATATTATTATTACCATAATCTTAAACCGCCTGGCATTATCTGCACACGGTAATACTTTGATTATTATCTTAGCGGCTTTACTAATTACAATTTCACTATTCCTTTTACTCCTCTTACCTTACTTAAGCTGCTCAAGATATAAGTTAAGATGTTTAGATGATGATTGTAAGTTCAAACTATTAGCGGAAGTCATTACACATAAACCTAACATGGACTTGAGCACATGGGACCGGATTGCATATGACATGAACCAATTTGTATATGACCGTCGTATATGTGCAGATAGATCTTTTTTCTACGATGGCAGTTATTGCTATCAGGTTTTTAAAAAGTTGGTGGCTACCCCGTACCTTGTGAATTCCAATATGAATAGTATATATGCTGATCTGGAGATGAGAAGTAATGGAGCAACCAACATTAACGATTCTGGTAATAGTTCATTACACATCGAATTGGGCACTTATATTTTTAAAGCATTGGCCGTTTTCAGGAACTCTGTTGACAAGTACTGGGAGGATAAGTATCCAGAGATGGGGGTCACAGTTTGATTGGAAGGTATTTCTAGGTTCTACTTTAGTTTTTTATAACGCATCCAGTACAAAGAAATGATATTGGTATTTGGAAAAGTCATTGAATATTCTTGAATAGATTATAAGTGAGCTTCCTTTCTGTATCAGGATATGTGGCTTAACTTTAAACTCGTATAATAAAAGTACTCGTATTTTTGTGGGATGTTTGCCTCCGTAAATTTATAAATGGCAACAGGAACACTATTATAATGTAATGTTACAATATTACTTTTACTGTATAAGTTTAATGCTTTATAAAACTAGATGGCAGCTTCTAAGTTGTGGCTTGTGTCGGAGGTTCAAGCTGTCCTCCAAGTTCAGCGCAGCGATTATTTGCAAATTATCTACGTAAGGACTATATAAACGTTTCGATGCCCTCTCTTCACATCTTTTGTGTCGAACCTCGAACATCGAGCATGCATTGTCCATTTTTGAGCCAGTTTCTGCTTATTCTCGTATTTCAACAATAATGTTGTTGCATAATGTACGCACACTTTGTGCGGCATTTTATAGCTTACAGATACAGATGAATTTACGAGCTGTATAAAAGAACTACAAGGAAGTTGTAACTGCAAAAAAATGTCACCGGGACGATATCATCACAAATATGGAGGGCCGCAAAAGTGAAGATGAAAAGAACGAAGCCGCTTTAGCCTGTGATGTCTTTGAATCCTCCAATGCCAAACTACCAAAGAATGTATTCAGAAGTTCCTTTACTTGGTATTGCTATGAAGTTATCAATAGGTCAGCATTCCATATTTGGTTATTGTTATGTTTAACGCTCATTGTTGGTTGGAAGGTTTTTTCAGGCATCGGTGGTAGAAGACCATCTGACTCAAACATGGACGGCCCCCAAACCAAACATAAACGGAATCCAGGTTTTTTGAGGCGTCATTCGACCATCGTTATCTTAGTTATATCTTTAGCAGTGTCTTTCTCATGGGAAGCTTTCAAAATGTATCGTGAACGCACCTTCGGGAAACAAATCACTCAGTTTGCCAAAGAAATTATTAAAAGTGCGCCAAGCACAGATATGGAAAGCTGGGACCGTGTTGCAGCGGATTTTAACTCTTATATGTACGAAAATAAACTTTGGAACACAGAATACTTTTTTTGTTGATGGTTCTAGCTGCCATGTAGCATTTAGGAGAACCCTTCTATGGATTTCCTCAAGAATTGACGGCGACTATAAAATAGAATATTTTAGGAAACACCCTTATATTGAAGAAGCCCTTAAAGTATATTTTGCAGAAGTGGATAGAAAGTGGAATTTAAATACTTCTCAGCAATTGTTAAGCAATATTTCGGTTGGAAATATCAAACTTCCTGGTCAATCATGTCGTTTCAAATTATTTCATATTTTCAAGAAAGTCATGAAACAGCGTTTTTCTCAAGTAGCAACTGTTATATTCTTCGTCATGAGTATCCGTTCTCCAAGAAATCTCGGCTTTTTTTTTACTCTTGCCCTTTTTGTCGTACTTGTTTGCTCCCAGGAATGGTTCTCCTTTGAAATGAATAGATCTTGTTCAATGAAAGTGGAACATAGAATGCAATTTTTGTCAACTATAATCAGTGAACATCAGAAATCGGATGTGAATTGTTGGGACCAAATCGCAAAGAAGATGAATGTATACTTATTTGAGCAGAAAGTTTCCGGCTCAGACGTGTTTTTCTTAGATGGAGCAGATTGTGAGCGCTTTTTCGAACGTAATTTCCTCCGTTATCTACCCTCAAGAAAGTCTTCCCATCCTGACCTACCAATTGCTGAATTGTTGCCGTATATCAGAAAAGCCGACATTGCCTGTGCTGGTAAGCAATTGATTTAACTACTGAAGTTTGCCTTTGGTTTGAAAAATAATTCTGCCAGCCAGACATGTTTTTAATAGCGCTAACCTAAATAATAATAAACAGCAGTGCGTAATAGACTTATGATACTACCTGATAATTAGTTTGACGTTTCACTTCGCAGCCTTTTCTGGTCTGGCCACAAGACTATATGGCATCAAGAAAGGTGTTTACGTTTATAACACACGTATTGTACAAGCTTTCTGCGTTGGCTTTAGTGTCTGTAGAAAATTATAGAAAATTCTAATTATGTTTTAAGGTTAAGTGCTAGTGGTGCTCAAAATAAAAAACTGTTTAGTAACTGCTCGTGTAAAATGGAAGTACTCCAAAAGTCCCTTTTCTTACTGAATTGCGCCGATTTTAACCTTTTAATTCGGATGTTTTATGTTTTTTTTTCTACAATTGCACCCGTTTAGTCCAAGGCATATTACATTTCGATCTGAGTTTAATGAATAGGAAGAATTTATTACATAGCATACCAGTCCCTTTTAATGGCACCATATTTTGTGCATATGTGATACATTGGTAGGCCACAGTGCAGATCACACACATCAGTAGCGCATAATTATTTTTTTGCCTGTTCAATTTAACTCTGCGCAAATAGCGCATCTCTATACGCACATATCCGATTTCAGCACGAACTATACTGCGGGAACTGTAAAACTAAAAGACATGGTAATAATTTTCATGTTTTTCAATCCCTTACAATGGACAATCTAGCCAATGTCCGAATCTGTAAAAGCGGTAGATGAAGAGATTACGAAGACAGGCAAGTGAAAGATTAAGATAACTTGCTACAACATATGAAAAGGCTTACTTTAGGCTTCAGGCACCCTATAGAGGCCAACCACTTAATAAATTCTTGGCGTAGTGCAATCAAGCAGTGAACAGAAACAAATCACATGTTTCCTTGGCAGAATGCTCATATAAATGATGACGTAATTTTTACAAGAATGCCATATATTAACTTTTTAGGGCCAAATTAAGATTGAGTTGAAATATTCATTTTTACACTACTAATCTTTTTGAATGCGCGCAGTTTTCTAAGTATCAAGCTCTCTGCAATCTTGTATGAAAGATGCAGCTAGGCACATAGGAAATGAGAAATCATAGTTATTTTTATTTTTATTTCTCTCCGTAAATATGCACTTCATACAAACAAGGAAAAAATATGATCAAAGAAAGGCAAAAATAGTAAGTTCAGGCAATATAGAGAAAATAATTTATTTCTACAAGTAGAGGGGCGCAGTAGAATGCATTTGTATAGCATAGCCAAGTCAACAACAATACTGCGTTTTCTAAGGCATATTTTATTGCCATTTTTGCATCTCTCTATTCATTTTACTAGTTGCTTGTGCAGAATAATCTATGTTGGCTGGAAAAGTTTTTGGAAACATTTTTTTTTTTGCGGGCATAAAATAAAAACTCCGCTGTTCATCGCTTCCTACGCAATGTTCTTAGCCAAGCAAAAAATTATAGTTACAATGTTTGAGGTTTCTTCCGTTCTAGAGAAACTGCCGCAGAATATTTTACTGTTTCACTACCCTCTTCCTTCCAAAATGGGAAATAATTTATTAATGTCGTTCTTAACACAAAGATCGATCGATGAAAAGGAAATTGATGCATTATTACATCCTAATGCGGTCTATCGTTTCTGCAATATGAGAACCACATTCAGAACATTATCCTCATATGGCAAATAAACGAGATATCAAGATACCGGACCCCCTTTTTTACAGTAGATAAACCGGAGAATACCAGAGTATTTTCCAAATATAGAAAGAAAAGGGTTATTTCTAATTCTCGCTCTCTGTTTTTGGAAGACGAAGTTATTAAGTTTTTGCCTGCATTTGGAAACCTGCTGCGATTTCCTCGATATTGAAAAAAAGTAAAGGCCACAAGAAAAAAATTTTATAGTTGCCTTGGGATGACAAACAGCTGGATATTATTATTATTGGCAGTAGCCCTAGTATGTTGTAAAAGAGTTATTTACAAGATTTTCTTTTTACGAGGGCACGTTATAACGTTGGACTCAAGGGGAAAGTTTCTAAAGGCACAAATAAACATTATGGGCTTATGGAAAAGGTGCCAGTGACGTGATGGTTACGCCTCGCCATTCATGTTAAACGATGTAAATTACTTCTATTACAGGATATTTTCTTGCCTTCGTTTAGCGTATTATCAGCCCTTTTCTCTGTTTTACAAATAAGGAAAGCGCGACGTCAGCCAATGTGAATACCGTTTATGGTTCAACCTTGTCTACATTTAGCTACTTTTTTTTCTTTTTCGAAAGCATTGATGCGTTTGCTCGGTGATTACATCATAATTAGTGAACACACGCAGCAAACCGTGATCACTGCGAGTATTCTACTCTTGTCATCCCAGACTACAAGTAAATCATACTATCTCTTTACAAGCTGAATGGAATGGGGCTTAGCCGACTGGAAGGATAGGCTTGCCAAGGAAAAACAAAGAAAAAAAGGCGAGTGGATTTAAGATTCAGCGACCGCCTGTCTTCCCTTCCTTTTTCACCATAGTTGACATAACACTTTATCTTGTCTTTATATCTCTTCTCGAAGCACTTATGATAACCGACTTCAAAGTCAAGGTACATAATTATTCAACGCCTCTAATTTTTCACTTGTTATGAAGCAAGTGCTGAGACAACTGGCCAATCGATGTTATAAACAGGCAGAACAAAAGAAGTAAAGATATTACTCTGTTACGTAATATTAAGTAGTGCCGCACTATACATGTAGATATGCATATACTGTTATGGTAAAAGGAATATGCAAAGAACTAGACATTTCTGATCTTTTCTTTTCTTGGTTATGATCATTAGAATGGTAGAGTCTTGTAGAGAGGAAAAAGTAGGAGGTGACACCGTATATTTTGGGCAATATAGTCATGGAAAGTGATATCAAGCAATCATGCAACGTAAACATCAACTTATTCCCGTTTAAAAGTGAATTTTGATGGAAGTTTTTCAAACCAATCCAAAATTGGATCATTGTCTTTCGTGTCGACATATTCGCCATCCTCGATGTATTCCACAGCAACAGTATCAGTCAATTTAGGATCCCTTAGACATAAGGAGAATGCAATTAATGGAACACAAAATACTAAAGCCACGATAGTTTCCAATCTTTGAACGTATTTGTAAGCGTTCATTAAGGCATTCCTTTGTGGGGTACCCCAAGTATAGGTTTCAATGAAAGTATATGGAGATTCGTAGGCAGTTGTGGCTAGAGCAACATCACCCATTCTCTTCAAAATTTGTTTGTACAAAGTCTGAGTCCAAATGGCACCGGAAACTGCGGAACCGACAGCAGAACCAATTCTATAGAGGGTATAGTTTAAAGCTGTAACTGTCGCCATGTTTTCATGAGAGACGGCAGATTGTACAGAGACGGTAACTGGGTAAGTGAACAAAGTAGTGCCCACACCCCAGACACATAATGCACCAATAATACCTGAATGGGACTGACTTCCACCTCTAAAGTGGTACAATAAACCCATAGCCACCATCCATAGCGCGCATCCAAACATTATGAATGGTTTCAATCTCGTACATCTTGTTACAAGTAAAGCGAAAAATGGAGAGGCCACAGTAGAGACAAATGAAGATAATGTGGCAATTCTGGTTGCAGATTTAACGGATTCATTGACGGCAACAATCATAACCGTGTACAAATAATCAGCGGCCATATAGTAAATAAAATCAATCAGGAAAGAAATACCCATAGAAGACCATACAGCCCTATCTTTGACCAGCCTATATGGAAGAATTGGATCTCTAGCGAATCGATATTCCCAAATCCATAAGATAGGGATCAAAACAAAGCCAAGAACAAAGGGGCCGATCAATCTTGAATCATTCCAGGTAGTTTTGACCCCACCAGCCAAGGTCAGTGGGACCAAGATACAACCTAGGGAACAACCCATCAAAAGGACACCAACGACATCTAACATCCAAAATAATTGCTTTAAGATCTTAATAAAACCATGTTCTTGATAATAGGACTTCTGGCCCTTCAAAGCGTGCCATTCAGGAGTCTTTCTGGCCCTCCATTGCATGTGCAACATACACAAAACGATTGGAACACATGATAGGGGAAAGATGAAAGCCCACATACCTACATCCCAAGACCAGTTGACAACAGGATTGGCTCTGGAAGTGATATTACCAGCAATCCATGTGTTGATGATAAAAGGCCAAGTCGGGACAAATTGATACAGCAGTCTCCACTTTAAAGATGAAAAATCGGATAGGATAATCAAAAGAATAAGGATTACACCCACATAGCCAGCATTGTAGAAAATGGCACCTGCAGCGTATCTTTGAACATCATAAGCTTGTGATTGAATAATTGTACCCACAACATATAGGATGACAGCACTAATGAAAAGGTATAGTCTACCAAACACATCAGACAACCTAGCGTATATGATTTGCGAAGCGGCACTGACCACAGCATTAATGACGTTGATTGTAGACAGCAGAGAATGCTCACTATAGGATGATGTGGCGTAACCAGTGTAAATATAACGGATGTTACCGTCCAGTCCATAACCGTAGCCACATATGAAAGCACTCAAAAGTAAAATCGCTTGTAAGTACCATTTATTGTAAGCAGAGCCAATGATTTCAGTCTGCTGGATAATTAGGCTCCTGTTCTGTCTCAAGGCATTGTATTTTTCAGATAACTGAGGGAGACCATATGAGTCGGAGTTGGAATCGTTATGAGTCTCAGGATTCAACTCGTGTTCCATTCCCATGAAGACATGTTTCTTTTCCTCCTTAACAGGATCGCGAGAGTGAACAGACTCCATTAGTACGTTGCTATGCAGTGGCTTGAACTACTGTCCATATATTTTTAAGAAAGAAAACAAGAGATATAGTGAACGAAAGCAAAAAGAGAGCTATCGAATGTTTCCTCCCCTATATACAATTATTCCTGAAATCTTCAGTTCTATGCATCTTGCATTACTTCATGTAAACTGTACTCCGATTTGCTTGGCCTTTTTTTCTCTTTGACACTATTTTCCTAACGATATGTGCTTGTTATATCACACCTGCTTTTATGGGTGCATTTTGATAAATTTGCAATCCCAAACAGGAAAGAAGTGAAAAAGGCCAAGACATATGTGGCTTTCTAACAAATACAGGCACACAAATTTCGTAAGAGAACAAGTCCTAAAGATGAACGTTAATGATAATATACAATTGTCTTCTCATTTCTGTTGATGGATTTTCATTCGCAGGTGTATTTTTCCATCGCTTCGTGATAGAGCTGCCAGTACGCTTCATCGCGGTCGCTTACATGCGTGATATTTAGGGGATCTTTCATTGGCTTCCGATCAGATAATATGTATCATTAGTCAGCGGAAGTTACAGGTGGAAACCCTCCCCACCTTGATAGTTGTCTTGATTGTATAGGCCTGTAATCTATTACTATTATTCTATTGGAGTCCTGCTCGTTGTTCGTTCAAGGCGAATGTGCCTGCGATGAGTTGACTATGAAAAAGAAAATTTTTCAACTTGAACTTGACCATTCCAACAAAGAAGAAATGATGGAAGTAAAAAAGACTAAGGAATCAAGCTTGGTGAAGCTACCTCGTCATTTAATTAACGAACTTCTGCATGATCACCCAAACTGAGCTAGATAACTGCTTACAATGGGCTCAAAATAATGGAGCCTTCATCGATCCGAAAATCTCTTTTAGGATTACAGAGGATGCTGGTGTTAGTGCATTTGTAAACGAAAAATTCTCTCCCAAACCCGACCAAGCTTTGATTAGGGTACCCGAAACTCTGCTGATCACTTCCCAGCAAGCTTTATCAGAATTTTCCCAGGCTGCTAATGAAAGGAGTCTTTTGAATTCCGTGACACAGTTGTACTTGTCAAAGTTGAAATTTGGCACCGATGCAGTTCACCTGAAATCCTTTTACAAACCATATTTAGATGTGCTACCCTTGCACCTTCCACAACCATATTTTTGGTCTACTGATGAAGTCATGAATTTGCATGGTACAGACGTGTACTTAACTATGAGAGATACGCTGAACAAACTAGTAAAGGAGTGGAGGATGCTGTTCCAAGCTTTATCTATTGAACACTCTTCTCAAGATAAGCAGTTCTTGTCTTTATTCCAGGAGAATAAAGACTCTGCCGTAGTGCCGTTGGAACAGTTCTGCGCACACATCAATGGATGTAAACTAGAAGATTCGGAATGGAACTCGTTCGTGGCGTATCTTTGGTCGTACTGCATCTTTAATTCTAGGGCATTTCCTCGTGTCATTTTAGGCAGGGCCGGTACAGACCGCACCAATCTGAACGAAGGATTTTTGTATCCAATAGTAGATTTATTAAACCATAAAAACGATGTACCAGTAAGATGGGAGATGAATGAACAAAATGAACTTTGTTTCATGTCGCAGACTACCACATTTAGTGCACAGGATGAATTGTTTAATAATTATGGTAATATTTCTAATGAAAAATGTTTGTTAAACTACGGGTTTTGGGATTCCTCGAATAAGTTTGACTTCTCTAGGTTGACTTTAAAGCTACCATCCACCTTAGTTAGCGGTTTGCCCGTGGATTTTAACAAATCAGGTAATTTTGTTACTGACGATGGAGAAACTACCATTTTACAATTTAGTTTAAAAATTTCTGAACCATTACCACCGGTTCTACTAGCGTTATTTGCCTACCTAAGTAAATTAAAGTCTGAAGAAACTCCAACCGTAAGGAGCGTATTGGAAGGTATTGATCAATTAACATCTGTAGTATCCCAGAGATTGCTGTTTTATAAGAATTTTAAAATTAAAACTTCTTCGACTCAAAAATTACGCCCTCATGTTATTAAACTAATCAAACTATACTATCAAGATAACAAAAAAATTCTGAACGCCACTACTGAGAAATTGTCCGTTTTACAAAAAAAAATATATAGCAATAATAAGGAGTTTTCTCTGTCATTCAAGACAATTTTTAAAAACGACAAAATATTTGCCAATTCTCTCTTACTGGTATTTGGTGCTATAAATTACGAAGATTTGATCACAAAAGACTGTCTTAATGACGCATTGTTGCTCTGGATAGTCAAATTAATCAACGATAAAAGTAATAATCAGGGAGGTTTCATTAAACAAACCTTCAAAGAAGTTAGTGATTCAATTGTCATTGAAAAAGAAGATGTTATGGAGTTTTTGCCGTTCTATAAAAAATACTTCCCTAATTTATCGGAGAGAATTCCAGAAATTTATAGTGTCGGTGATTGGGGCATAAGACAGTTCATTGTGGCAGATACTGCGATTGATAGATTGGTTTGGATCAGGAAATCAAATAAAGAGCCTATATTTCTAATGAAGAAGGCATACGACTTACAGATTTAGCTTTGATCTGTAGCCTAAGTATAAAATTCTACGTATGTATATATTTACATGCAATTTTTTCTTTTTCCAATTCATGTTAATGTTCTTCATCATTTGATAATAGGCCAATGATATTATCTACTATCTTCTCCTTTTGAGGAGAAGCTGCTTTCACTTCCTCGTTGCTTTTCTCTTCGTATAAATACATGAATTTCGACTTGTCCAGCATTTTTTTATCAATACAATGCATGTGCCCATGAAGTTCTACCTCCGACAAATCTTTAACAAAATATGTCGTTATTTGTGTCATGAATTTCAGTAGGGTTTGAAATATTTCGGGTATGGCGTTCTTCTTATCCAGAATAACAATTTTGTAGTTTGCTGATAATGTTATTGGACGAAGCTGGATGGGCCTATTTACGCGGAACTTTTCGCCATATATTTCCTGTTCGAAGTATAAAAGTTGGTTGGCCAATTTCTTTAATCCGTTTGCAGATTGTAGCGATTGTTCATTCGCAAAACCAGGTTCTATTGTTGCATTTATTGACTCAGTGAAACCCACCAACTCCATTAAAGTTGGTCTTAAATCATCTTGCATAAACTTGTACAAGTTTGGCTGGAAAATTCTAATCATTTTCGATTTTGTCAGCACGGTTTGCAAAATTAATGTGATGTGTTCAAATCTTGATAAAGTCGTTTCATCATTTTGGAAAATAGAGAATTGGTTCCATTTCATTTCTGAAATTACCAGTGCGGAATATGTTTGTAGGTCATGAAGAAAAGAGTCGTATTTTGTCTTGTAGTTGATCAGAGAAGCTTGGTCCGTGGGTATTTTCATGGACTCGGTCTCTTGATATTGCTTCCATATATATGAGTCCCAAACATTCCAACTAAATTGAAAGGAAGGCGCATTATCGTTACCAGAGAAGGAACGGATGCTTTTCTTGTTACGTTGTAAAATGGTGAATATATTGTAGAGAATGAAATTTTTGCAAAATTCAGCCCTCAATTGCCGGATGGAGAAGTCGTTTGATAATATTGTAGCTCTTAAAATGTCTCCAGGGCACGTTCTGTCTTTGTTTGATTGTTTGCTCCACAATGTCTTATGGCTAACCGATCTTTCTAAAAGTTGCTTCAAAGTGACGACATTACCACCAG
Organism: Saccharomyces cerevisiae S288C; assembly: GCF_000146045.2. Lineage (NCBI taxonomy): Eukaryota > Fungi > Ascomycota > Saccharomycetes > Saccharomycetales > Saccharomycetaceae > Saccharomyces > Saccharomyces cerevisiae. The sequence continues at coordinate 24,678 of NC_001140.6, forward strand.
CGATTCGAGTTGTGGCACTGTTTGCATCCAGATAGAATGGTTTACCCTCTTCGTTCGCCAGTATCCGACCAGCGTTAGCCTTCTCAATGCGCTTTCGTTCATTCAAGGTGCAAAGTGGCGAAGCTATCTTGGTCTTCAATTTGTCTACCTCAGTAACGAAAAATTCTCTATGTTTATCTACAAAGTAAGGGAAAATACCAATTCCATCGAATTCCCCAATCATCGCCTCATCGGAAACCTGGAAAAGAGGCAAGGGCTTTGCATTAGCTGGGTTTACAAACATGGGTACCTCACCATTATTTTGTTCCAAGAGTCTATCGTAAGTGCTCTTCTTAACCCCGATTCCCCGACAAAAGTTTGAAAATATCGACTTAGGCCAAATTACACGCTGCAGTTTCAACTTATCATCTTTGCATCGTACCCTTATTAATTGTTGCCACTCGAAAGATGGCTTGAAGTCCTCATCCATTTCGCTGAACAACTTCTCGTAGAGACTTAAGGGGTGGTCAAACATAGGCGCAATCCGTTCCCAGTGTTGGATCCTCTTCTTCGAGGATTTTTGAGTTAGATCTGTTCTAACAATCTTGAATGCGTGTTCGCGAGGGGCGTTTATATCACGTAATAGCAGTTTTTGCAAGTCCGTGAGTGAAATATTATACAGTACTCCTTCAAGATCACAATATTCATAAGATAAGTTTGTCTTCTTAAACGCTTGCTTACAGCGAGGGAACACCTGATGTGTGATATTCTCCATGTTGAACTTATACCTGTAACGAGAGGAACTGCCCTGTCTCCTCAATGAGACCATGAACAATGTTTGCCAATTCACCATTTTGGTCACTCTGTCTCAAACCTTTCCTTCAGCGCAGCCTTACTCCTTCAAGAGAAGCCTTCATTGTCCATTCACTTAAGCATAATTTGTCATCTTCAATGCAATTGAACTTTCACTAAATACACCCATACACACCAATCTTGGATTCTACTCGGCGGCAATCTTCACTCTTTCCTTTGTTTTATCATTTTCTATTCCACCTTTAGTTCCCCAACTTCACCTCTTATCGAACTATCAACACATTTGACTATCATTTTGGCAAATTCACTCACGTGAGGGCGTGTGCTAACCATGCAAGGGTTATGGCATGCGCATCCATGTGGCGTTTCCTACTTTTATTTTTACATAATATATAAGATAATTGCACATGCAAACAGTCAATCTTTTTCCTGCAATTGATGTGGAGACCAAAAGGTTTGCATCTCCTAGTACCACGATTTTTTGGTGCAAAAGTGTTGATAATGTAATTCAGGTAGAAAAGGTAGAAGTTTCCTCTAGTATGTTCACAGATTGGATTAGAAAAAAAGATCACGCGACTCTTGCCGGAAAAAACTGTGGCGTCGCTGCATATATATGACAAATCAATCATATAGATTAGAGGCCTGCCTGAGTCAAGGGGCAAAAACAATACACATATAAAGACCTGGATGCTTATCGATGATCTGTACATTCTGTTTGTAGTCTAAGTTGCTGAGGGCAACGTAGACGTACAGTGCTCAAAATAAGTAAAAATGGAACCGCTGCTTTTTAATAGTGGGAAAGCAAATCCCTCTCAAGATGTTTTCATAGATGTGGAAGTTGGTGATATTACCACAAAATATGGTTCCACAAATACTGGATCATTCAGTTCGATGGATACTGTGGAAGCGCAGGCGATAAAGGCAGAGACGGCAAGATTCATGGAAGTTCCACAGGGAAGACATTTAGGTGTGTTCTCCACGGTTGTGTTATTTGTTTCGAGGATAATGGGGTCAGGTATATTTGCAGTACCCAGTGTGATTTTACTGAATACAGGTGGTAATAAGCTGATATATTTTGCGATCTGGGTTTTTAGCGCTGCGATCGCTTTTGCAGGATTGTATCTTTTTCTAGAATTTGGTTCCTGGATACCGAAATCAGGTGGACGTAAAAACTTCCTCGAACGGAGTTTTGAAAGACCCAGACTATTAATTAGTGTGGTGTTTTCGTGTTACAGTGTTTTAACTGGCTATGCATTGACGGGATCTATCGTCTTCGGTAAATACGTGTTGAGCGCATTTGGAGTCACGGATGATTCGTGGTCCAAGTACGTCAGCATATCATTTATAATATTTGCCGTTCTCATTCACGGTGTCTCTGTAAGGCACGGAGTGTTTATACAGAACGCACTTGGTGGTTTGAAGTTGATCATGATTGTCTTGATGTGCTTTGCCGGGCTATACACGCTTTTCTTTTATAAAAGCACCGGTCAAGTTGCCTGGGACCTCCCAGTAACCCAAGTTGAGAAAGATTCTCTCCTGTCGGTGTCCTCTATTGCTACTGCCTTTATCAGCTCATTCTTTTGTTTTTCTGGATGGGATACAGTTCACACAGTTACATCAGAAATTAAGAATCCCGTTAAGACGTTGAAGGTGTCAGGTCCCTTATCGTTGATAATTTGTTTTGTCTGCTACACAATGATGAATGTGGCATACTTGAAAGTTTTGACATATGAGGAAATTGTTAGTGCAGGCCCCCTGGTTGGTTCCGTGTTGTTTACCAAACTTTTCGGACCCAGAGTTGGTGGCAAATTCATTGCTTTTTCTATCGCCATTTCTGCAGCATCTAATATTCTGGTTGTCATTTACAGTATATCAAGAGTTAACCAGGAAATATTCAAAGAAGGTTATTTACCATTCAGTATTCATATGTCCAAAAATTGGCCATTTGATGCACCTCTACCATCTATTTCTTTATGTGGCTTTATAACCATTGCTTGGATATTGATTTTACCCAAAGAGGGCGAATCCTTCAATTATCTGGTATCGATGGATGGTTATGGTAATCAGTTTTTCTTATTATTGGTCGCTATTGGGCTCTTTATTTGGAGGTTCAAACACAAGAACGAAGTCCCAGAGATTCGTGCATCTACTTTTGGAGTATTAGCCATTATTACATTATCATTATACATGTTGATGGCACCATTCTTTGCCGACCCTAGCCTAAACAGAGTTGGGTTCCTGCCGCCCTACCAAATCATGTCATTACTGGTAATAGTTGCATGCTTCTTTTTCTGGTTAGTTAAATTCGTTTTACTACCTAAATTCTTCCATTATAAACTTTTACCCAAAATCACTTATTTGCATGATGGGCTCATTGTCACAGAATGGGTGAAAAAGCCATGTCTGTGTTAGTTTTTCCTTTTCTACATAAATATTTTATAGACTACTATTGCATTTTTAATAAATAATATTCATCCTCATCTTTGAATAAAAGAAAGAAACATTCGATTATTTCATCATCTTACTTGATTGCTTGGCTATTTGCTTCAAAAGCTCTAGGCCCCCACTGTCACGACACATACTATAAAATATACCGCGTTCATCTTTCAACAGTTCACTAGGGCGATCATATTCTTTTACCTCACCGGCATCCATCACAATTATCCTGTCGTAATCGATAACAGATCTCAAACGATGTGCAATAGTAAGAATTGTGCTTTTATTAAACTCACTTCTTATAATACCCTGAATTAAATGGTCAGAATCGTAATCAATAGAGGAAGTAGCCTCGTCCAAAAGTATTATCTTTGGCTCGCGTAACAATGATCGTGCAATAAAAAGCAATTGCCTTTCACCTTGGGACAGATTTAAGCCGCCCTCAGCTATTTCTGTGTGAAGATTTAAAAATTTATTATGAGTGCTGTTAAAGCGTTCCTCCGAGTTAAGCACTTCTTCAAATTCATGTGAAGAAATTAGATTTACTTGTGAAAGTGCTTTGAATATTTTTTTTTCATCATATTCATCATATGGATCAACATTACTTTTGATTGTACCTGCAAATAGAATAGGGTCCTGAGGGATGATAGTAATGGAACGACGTAATGTAACGAGATCAATTTTACTTATATCCTGCCCATCTATTTTGATACATCCGGTTATTGGTTCTAGTAATCTGAATAATGCCGTTATTATGGTAGATTTGCCTGCGCCAGTTCTTCCGACAATCCCAATCTTACTTTGAGGATCCACTTTGAAACTAACATTTCTTATGACAGGAGGCAAATTTGGCGCGTAACGTAAAGATAAGTTTTCAATTTCAATTTCTCCATCTTTTGGCCACGATGGTTCGTTTAGAAGTAGAATGCGGCCTTCATCATGGCCAAGATAGTTCTCTTGTTCAATGCTAGAATATTCTTTTAGTCTTTCAACAGAGTTCATGTTCATTTCAAATGTTGAGTACAGTCTAACTAACCATAAAGCACCATCTGTAAACAAAATGGCATATGTCAAAGAAATGCCGGCAAGACCCGAGTCAATATTTGCAATATTGAGCAGAATAAAAGAACCTGATGCTAAAACAATGAATGCGCCAATCATGTCGACTCTAAAAGAAAACCATTTGACAGTAACTGATAAATAAAAGAATGCTCTGTTATTTTGGTCAATTTTGTTCATATTTTCTAAAATGAATCTCCTCTCGTCGCCAAATGCACGAATTGTGCAAACGCCTACCAAGGTCTCTGAGAAATGTTGAAAAATGGGTGATTTGGTTATTGAATCTAACCTTTTCAATTCTCTACTTGCCGTTAAGTACCATTTCCCCACAAAGAAATATAAAACAAAAACGATAACGGCGACTGTCAAAAAGCGAGGAGTTATTACGGTAATGAGAAATATAATTGATGCGCATTGAATTAGGCAAAATATAGTTACTTCTAAGTATGGAATCAATTCTTGATCAACACCTTCGATGTCCTTTGAAAAGCGATTCATGATTCTACCAACCGGCGTCACGTCGAAAAATCGTATTTGGGCATGTAGAACTAGATCTAGCAGATTATTAAAGATCTTTCTGGAGGCTCGCATACCGGATAAAAACGTCATCATTGTTTTAAAACCACCTAGCATTGCCTGAATGATACCAATAAGAAAATATACGGTTAAGTAATAAAATGCATTATGTTTATTTTTCGAAGAGTCGGTCATCCCTTTTAATGGCAGCGTGTCCATCGCAAAACCTGGAGCATTTATTCGTACATTGGTATCGTTGACCCAATGTCGTATCCACCAAGACTGACTGATGAACAAAATTTGAGCTGTGATATAAAGAGCGAACAGGGCTGTTAAAGCTTTGAAGCCTCCAAAAAATTTCAGGTACCATTTATAAACATCGGGGCTTATGGCACCGTTTGATTTTTCTTCCTCTTCTATTAGCTGGCCATCATTGACAAAATTTGCATCAAAATTTATGTTCTCGGTGACAGGTTCGATTTTCTGAGAGTCATTTTTTCTGGGAGCTTTTAATCTATTAGCGTTCTTTTCATTAATGCTATCTCGAGAAGAAAGTTGAACATATTTTTCCTTAAAAAGCCCTTTGCTTTGTAATTCTGTAATAGTTCCTTGATTCTTCACTTTGCCATTTTCCAACACAATCGCGAAATGGGCATTTCTAAGTGTTAATGAAACATTGTGCGTAACTAAAATGCAGGTTCTATTTTTCATTAGTGGACCTGTGATGCAATTTTCATAGATCCATACAGCAGTATGTGAATCGACAGCGCTCAAACAATCATCTAGTAAGACATGCTTAGCACTCGAATAAACAGCTCTCGCCAAGGAAATTCTCTGTTTCTGCCCTCCTGATAAAGTTATACCCTTTTCACCAATTTCTGTTAGGTCACCTGCTGGTAAAATCTCCAGGTCTCTTTTCAGCCCACATGCATCAATTACTTTGTTGTACCTATCCTCGTTATAGAAGTTATCAAAGATAATATTGTTTTTTACCGTGTCATTTAATAGCCACGCACTTTGTGAACAATATGCGAAGGAATTGGTTAAACCTTCGCAGTCGGGAATTAAATCATGCTTTGGTTCTAAGCTCGGAACAATGATAGAGCCACTAATTAGATTTAGTTCACCCAGTAAACCCAGCAGCAATGCACTTTTACCAGATCCTGTAGAACCCAAAATCAAATTTAACTTACCAATTTGAAATTTAATATTCAAACCACATAATTTGAATGCATTCATATCGCTGTCATTTTCATTCCAGGTTAAAGTCGCATTTTTAAATTCAATTTTATTTTTGTCTGGAGATATGGTTAGTTGATTATATTTTTCTGTATCGTCCATCCTTAAAAAATCGCTTATTCTTTTTAGAGAGACTTTTGATTGATTTATGAAACTTAGCATATTTGATAATTGATCCAGGGGTGTCTTTAACAAAGTGAAGAGTGACAAAGTAGTGAAAGCAAGCGGGGCATTCAAATCTTCATGTTGAACAAATGTACAGATGGCGAAAGTGACACCTGTCACCAAGGTCGGTGTCACGAACCAAAGAAAAGAAGTTACGGACCACACCAAAGATTTTTTTAATAAGGATCTTAATTCCTTTTGCCTTATTGATTTGATTTCATTTATAATATTCCTTTCCCAAGCAAAATATTTGACAATTCTTATGTTCTGTAAGCACTCGTTCAATTTTGAGATTCTTTGGTCAGTACATTTCAGTGTTTGCTTTTGAAACTTACCTAACAAATTCGCTAACAAGAAATTCAATGGGAACATCACTAAGATAATTGAAATTCCTGCAAAAGCTGAAACACCTAAAAAGTTGAAAAGTAGTCCTACAACAACTATTATCATAATTACTGCCTGAACTGTCACATAAAGGTAGTTTGCTAGTTCCGATACCTTAAATGAGTCAATAGAAATGAGATTAATTATGGTACCAAGGTTTGCGGAGATACTATCTGAATCAGAGCTGGTTTTTGGAGATGTAAACAGCCTCCTACGTAAGCCTTTTGCATAAATTTCTCCTATGAGTATGGCTCTTATTCTTAAACAAATCTTATCAGAAACAAATTGACCTTGGGAATTACAAATTGCTAATGTCAATCTACAAATGAACATACCAATAATATAAAGCCACGCCAAATTCATGCATGATGAGGAACGGTTTGGGTTATCCACAATTTCTAAAAATCTTTTCATTAAAATTGTGGGAAGAAGGTTTACAATACTGTTCACCAGAACCCATAACATTCCTATGAGTAAATATGTTTTGAAAGATTCAAACAGTGCTAGCGTCAAATTATTAATGTGCTTGTTTCTCCTGGTAAACCCTTTTAGAATGAAAATGCTATAGTCTTCCATTGATAAGCCCCAAATATCCTTTAACTTAATAGTGTTCTTTTGGGCCTCCCATATAAAATTGGTAATCCAGCTCCAAGTAATGCAACTTAAAATTGAGGATATGTGTTCCCTCGAAGGAGACGTATGGTCGTCTCTAACGTAGATGATGGATGAGTTGTCTTTAATCGGTGAAGTGAGCTTTATTGGCTGTAAGGTTGAAGTAATTACGAATTCAAAGATGTAAAATATCTGTGAGGGTACATCATCGATATTACCAATATAGACCGAACGAATTGGAATCCAGGTTGAAATCCAAATAGTTGTATGGGCAGTAAAACAGATGGCCCAAAGATTCGTTGAACGCTTGTAAACTCTTAAGATACTTAGGGAAAGTAGTATTAACCAAAATAATAGTAAAGTTGTAACATCTCTGTTCGTTAATTCAATATTGATTTTTGTTACTCTTAAAAAGGAAAGGCCAATTATTTGTAAAGACATTAATACAATTTCAGATGATTTTCTTAAGTGGTCACTAGTAGACGGTCTACTAAACGTTAGTCCACCATGATTTTTAGCATCGATTTGCTTGACATCTATAGTTGTTATATCAAAATGTCTAAGTTTCAAAATCCTTCCTTGCTTTTTGACGTTGACGTAATTGGCTTGGGTATTTGAGTTCCGTAGAAGTCTTTCTATACTATTATCTTCTTTTCTCTCTTCTTGTGCGCCAAATAGATATTCGTTCACTAAATCGCACTCGGCAGATCTTACATAACGAGATAATCCACTGCGACAAAGTGCGAAAATGCCAATTGAGGCTATGATAGCCAATGGTAAATAGTAGCTCAATAGCTGAGTTCTTCCTAAACGAGTAAAATCATCAACTTCCCAAAATGAACCATTATTTCGGATAATAAGGGGATCCGTTCCCATTCTCCGAGGTAGTGAACCATTGAGGTTGCAGCATGAATAAGATATAGGTGAGAGCTAGCGATTTGACATTTAGTACATAGATATTTATATATATATATAAGGGAGTTTTTTTTTATTTTTTTTTTCAAAATACGAAAATAGCAGTTCACGAGGCACTCACTTACTGGTTTTTAAAAGTGCACCCCTTTCGAAACGTTATGATGCAATCCTTCGTAGTGCTAAAGCAAATCATGTCGAAGAAGTTAAAGTAGTGTCATTGCAAAAAACTATACGGGGAAGTGTTTGAAAATAAAACAGGGGCGTCTCATTTTTACATATCATATATAGGTATACACGCATATATAAATACACATATTTCTTTTGCAGGGAAGGTGAACAAAAATACAAAACTCTAGCAAAAACTCAAGTTAGAAATAGGGATGTGGGTAAGAAGTAATTATTCTTGCTTTTCTTCAGAACCAGTTTCTTGCTCAATTTCTTCTTCATCATTTTCTGGTCTAATAACAGCAACATCTACAGTTAACTCCCTGTCACCGAAAACCTTGCCTTTAAATTCTTCAGCTTTAGCTTCAATATCAACGTTTTCACCACTGAAAGTGACAAATGCCATACCTCTATTAGCAGAATCGGATGTGAAGATCCTACCAGTGTGTTGGTCTCTCATTTTTCTCATTGGCAAAGAGATGGAGTCGGCGTCAGTACCGAAAAATTCAGCGACCTCCTCTTTGGTAGCTTTGAATGGGACGTTATTAATATATAAGGTATCCTTTGATCTTTCCATTTGGTCTAATGGAATCTTTTCCCTTTTTTGTCCATTGAAACCACCTCTGGCGCCGCCTCTACCTCTGAAGTTCCCTCTGCCTCTGAAACCTCCTCTGTAGCCGCCTCTGAAACCTCCTCTAAAACCTCCTCTGCCTCTGAAACCGCCTCTGCCTCTGAAACCTCCTCTTTGCATTTGGCCTGGAGTTCTAGCTCTCTTAATATGAATTTCTCTGTCCTTAACGACTTTCGTGTCATAATTCTCCTTGATATTATCAAAATCAATCTTGGTTGGGAACTTGACTAGAGCGTGTTTACTAGCTGGAATGTGACCGTCGGTGTGTTCCTTAATTGGGATCTCTACGCTGACTTCATCCCCGAATTCCTCCACAAACAATTGCTTCAAGTCGTCTTCGGTACATTCGTGAGCAACATTACCAATAAAGATTGTGTCCTCGGGGTCAATTACTGTCTTATGAGTAGGAGCCCTTGGTTGCTGTTCGGAGTCGTTGATGCTCAAGTTGTTTACGGCATTAGTAGCTTCTTCAATTTCAGCAGACATATTTTTCTTCGTTTGAGGGTTTTCTTCTTTCTTTTGGGGGAAACTTCTTCTCTCGATGTAGTGATAACTCAGTAACTTCCTTTAAATTTGCAGAATGATTATTTTGAGTCCAATTGCGTATCCTTTATGCCACAACCTGTGACACTCAGGGTGGCTAAATTAGAAAAATTTTATTCTGCTTTTCGACTAGTTTTGCCCCTTCCCTTTGGCGACGCGTCACCTGGGACGGGAATTTAAAGATAATAAAGAGGCAATTCATACAAATTTTAAAATATTTAGCGGCAGTAGTGACCCAAAAAATAGTGTACTATCATATTTTCACTACCATAATTGGCTGCAAAATAGTTACTAGTACAGGTCAAAACGAGCAGGGCCTTTTTAGGAGAAATTGTATATACTTTTCAATATTTTCCGCTCGATGATAAAATTGGTAAATTGTAGATCTAATAACTTAATTGCAGAGAAATTTATGTATTTGAGATCCCTAGATAGTGCCTACATTGCCTTAGCCTTAATTTTAAATATAAAGTTCCCCATACAAAATGCAAGTGTACAGCGCGGCCACCTGCAGAAGTAGCATGGTGACTCTTAGTGTGCGGCCTCGAAGTCTTTCATAACTGTAACGGACGTCTACTGACGACATTTCAAATGACATTACATTTATTCTTGACTCGACCAATGATCGTGGAGTTTCAAACATCGTTAAACACGCCATATCAGACTAACTGGACGCTGGCTTCAAGATTGCCAGCTGCACGGGTAGCGCAAGTGAGAATATGAATTTGAACTTCTTCCCAGCATCAATCCGATATGGCAATACTTATTTACAACGGTGACTACTTCTGTAACTTTGTCTCGAAACCACGGCTTTCACTCACTTCAATGGCACAATCATATCGCTTTTGGATGTTAATGACCTTCTGACCTAATAATCTTGGATGCGATCAACATAGCTTAGGTAATCCAAAACTACTAAGGCATGCAAAATTATTGTGATATTCAAAATAAGTCGATATGATTTTCCTATAATGAGGTACTTCCCATGGTCCAAGTATCAAAGCTTCAACAAAGCAATCACCTTAAAAGGTTATTTAAGGTCATTATTATATTAAAACGTTTGAAAATTAATATTATTATTAAAAAATAAATTTTTTATGCAAAATTTCTCATTTTCAATTTAAGCGGAGTCGGAGTTCTTAGCTCTCTTGTCCATCTTGGCTTGAGCCTTGTTACCAAGGATACCACCACCCCAGTGCTTCTTGACTTCATCGTATTTGTCAGCGAAGTTAGCGTCAATGGTAGAAACCAACTTAGCCAAAGCAGCTTCGTCTTCGGCTCTGACTTCAGTCAAAGCGGCAACGGCAGAGGTCTTTTGGTTAACCAAGGTACCCAATCTAGCCTTACCCTTGACAATGGCGTATGGAACACCCATCTTCTTACACAAAGCTGGCAAAAAGACAACCAATTCAATTGGGTCGACATCGTTAGCAATCAAAACCAACTTAGCCTTCTTGTTTTCGATCAAGGCAACAACGTGGTTCAAACCGTACTTGACAGCGTATGGCTTTGGAGAAGCATCTTGCTTGGACTTACCTTCAGCAACAGCGGCAGCTTCTTTGGTCAATCTTTCCTTCTTTTCAGCAGCAGTTTCTGGTCTGTACTTGTTGAACAACTTGAAGGTTTCGGCAGCGGTGTTTCTGTCCAAAGTGTATTGGAATTGAGCAATGGTTGGAGGAACCTTCAATCTGATGGACAAGATCTTCTTTTGTCTTTGCACTCTGACGTATTCTGGCCATTTGACGTATCTGGACAAGTTTCTCTTTGGTTGGACAGCTTGACCAATACCGAAGTTCTTTGGAGTAGAGTGAGTCAATGGGTTTCTAGTCTTGTTAGACTTAGTTGACTTAGCACCGAATGGAGCTGGAGCGACTTTCTTACCTGGGGCCATTTCGAATTAGTTGTTTTGATGTGATAATAGAGGGTAAGCAATGTAAACTGACAACTGGAATAGTAATTGATAGATACAAATTCCTCGCCTTTATAAACAATTTAGCGTCTTTTTTTTTTTGCGTTGGTTTTTCCAATTTGTTTGCGTCGGTTATTATTTTTCAATAAAAATAAATAAGAAAATGAGAAAAAAATGAAAAATGAAAAAAAAAAAATCTGATGGCCTAGATATGTTTGGGTGTTTTCTTCATAATACTAGTGTTACAGTCATTTGAATAGTACATGATGCAATAGAAGGTGGAGAGGAATATAAAATTATGGAAATTACATTGTTAATAGAAATTATTTATGTTGTTATTGGAAGTTTTCTAGAACCTGTTCGTGTTCACCTTCTATGTCCTTCAGCCAACCTTTGGATCTTTCCACGGCAACTTCCCAATACTTCCAATGCTTTCTCCTTTCAGCATCGTCGGATTCACTTCTGAATATCTTAAGGTTTGGATGAGCCTCTGGTGATATTTGTTCGTTTTTCTCCATTCCATTGTAAAAGACCCATTTCTTAACATCGTGTAGGTCCTTCCATAATGGGCGCTCGTTCACATCCTTGAAAGCCATATTGGCTGCAATGGCTGCCCCCAATGCGGTACATTCCGCTGTCGGAGACCTTCTGACTTTGACACAGGGACCTAAGATATCGGCTTGAATTTGCATGACTTCATTAGACCTCGACATCCCGCCATCCACTGCCAGAACCGACAGGGGCGACTTTTCATATGTGACGTCGGAAATTTCCTCTAAAAAGTCCCTGTCTTTGGAACCTTCACCAAACGCGTCAGAACTCATTGCCTTCAAGATAGCCCTGGCTTGAAAGCAAACACCTTCCACGGCAGCTCTGGCGATGTGGGAGGCAGTAGTGAATTGAGACATCCCCATTATGGTGGCTCTGGCATCTGGGTCCCAATAGGGAGCGAATAGGCCACTAAATGCGGGGACGAAAACTACGCCACCAGAATCAGGAACCGTAGATGCAATCGGTCCGACATCCTCTGATTTATCGATCAATCGTAAATTATCACGTAGCCATTGGACCACAGCACCAGCCACAGCGACGGAACCCTCTAATGCAAAATGTGGCTTGCTCAATTCTGGTTTTTGGCCACCGTACTCTTGCAAATGTGGGAACCAAAATGCTAGAGTCGTCAGTGCGCCATGTTGGGAGATCAATTTTTTGGTCCCCGTATTGTACAGTAAAAAGCAACCGGTACCATAAGTACATTTTGCAGCACCGGGTTTGTAAGCGAGTTGCCCCACCATGGATGCGCTTTGGTCGCCCAGACAGCCCTGTATGGGCAGGTTTCTCTTGACTAGATCTCGCAGTACTGTTTTTGGCGAATCGTGTAGCTTTTCCATTATCCAATCAGGAATGCCAAAGTCACCGTAGTATTGAGATGAGGACACAATTTCGGGCATGTGAATCAGGTTCTTGTCAATACCCCAAAATTCCAGCAACTCGTTGTCGTACTTTAAAGTGGAGAGGTTCATAAATCCAGTTCTGGAAGCGTTGGTTACGTCAGAAACGAACGCCTTTTGTTTAGTTAATTGGTAAATCAGCCATGTGTCCACAGTGCCGAACATCAGGTCGTTCTCCTCATACGCCTTGGTACACAGAGGCTCATTGTCGAGGAACCAGCGCAGCTTGGAACAGGAGAAATACGTGGAGAGCAATGGCAATCCAGTCTTCTGTCTAAGCTGCAGTTGCCTATCGACGCTAGTGTTTTGCCATTTGTCTCTAACGATTTTGATCGTTCTGGTGTCGTTCCAAACAATACCGTAGTTAACAATTGGTTTTCCTGTGCGGCGGGACCACAGAATTGTGGTTTCTCTCATGTTTGCTATACCCATGCATATTACCTTGTAAGGTGGGAGACCGTTTGCTACACGTTCGCTGTTGATAGTCTGCAGAGAGAGCAAACTTGAGGCAAGGCATTGGACGACGTTCACCAGTAATTTCTGCGGATGGCACTCAACCCAACCCGGTTTGGGGAACTTCAACGTGGGTTCGTTATGGAAGTCCAAGTCCAATTCCTCGATTTTTAGGAATTTGGTTTCTTGAATGGCATAGCCTTCTGCAGAAAAGATGGGCTTTCCGCTGGTTTTGATGTCACCGGCGTTTGGTGTTTCACGAGCTGGGGCTGTAGAGGGTCTCCTTAGGCCAGACACCCCAATCTTGCCCTTCGATGCTGAAGTTGAATATTCAATTTGGTGTTTTGAAACGTCCTGGCCCCATCTGTTGAACAGAATGCATCTGGATGAGGTCGTTCCTACATCAATACTGGCGATAAGCGGGACGTAGTCACTTCGTAAATCTTCCATTATTTTGGACATACGGCTCTGTTCTTGTTTTAAACTAGTGTAAAGGCGCTGGCTTGATCGGAATATGTAACGTTTGGAGAATACTACAAGTCGGAAGAGAGAGGGAAACATATAACTATTTGTATAGTTCCGGCCACAACTCAAACCACATGGTATATTTTATATGGTTCGAGAACAGGCATCCCCCCACATTTTATTACACCTTATCCGTTCTAAAAGTCTTGGCTGTCTTTTTTTCCTTTCCTTTTCCTTTTTTTTTTTTCAATTTTTTTGTCAATGCAGTCAGCCCCTCACTATGCTACTCCACACCCTTTAATTGATGGTTTTACTCCAATTAGAAGAGAAGAATTACGAAATGGCCTGTATGGGTAGATTCTTGTTATGTTTTTACATACGTTGTTTAATAAAAGTCGTTATTTACCATGTGAAAAACAAAAACAGTATACAAAGGGTGGTTATCGTGGCCAATACAAACGCGTTTTTCTTCCTTCTCGTGTTAATCTTCATAATAAGCTGATTGACACCTGGTATTCTTTGTAAAGTTTGCAACACCTTGTTGTTTGCCGTGTTCAGCACGTTGCTCTGCGAGTGGAACTGCGACCGAGTCTCCCAGGCTTGGGAGATGAGACGGTCGACTACGTTGTTGGACTGATCGATTCGCCTTGTTTCGTTCTGAATGTACTCGTCAGCATCCCCTATAGGAGCTGGCGCGTCCGTTGTGGAATTAGCAATATCGTTCTTCACGCTGAATAACAAGTTTAGTCTGTTGCGCTCTTGCTGGATGGAGGACCTGATATTGCGGAAGCTCTTCCAGTGGTCTTGTAAGATCTCCTTGTGGCGGTGCAGTTGGGAAAGCTTTGAGGCGGAGATTGCCGGGTTAGAATCGCAGATTTGTGTTAATGAATCGATTACATCCTGTCTCTGGCCTAAGATTCCCTCCAACTGCTTGTCTATCTTCTTTTCTTGGCCAGTTTGTTCTGAACTAGTTGTCTGCGCGAATGTGGAGTACTTGGAAAGAAGTGACTCCGTTTGTGTTTCTAGAGAAATGGCCTTGCCCCTTATGGTGACGAAAGACGGTTGTGAGCTCATGTGGTGTGGTTGCTTGTCTGGAATTGGGCTTTTCCCTGTGTCTAGTTAGTTTATTTTTTCCTTGTCTTTTTATCTCTTTTTTTTTGTTTTTCGTTCTCTTTATTTTCAACAACGCCTAGAAAATTTGGTTACCAACCACACTATTGAACAAAGATAACTAACTGATTGAACAAGAGTAGGCGTCTTACACTGGGTTTGCAAGTGTCATTGACTTTTGTTGCATTGCTGTGAAATGCACATTCGGAGCAGTTGAAGGTCTCTTGCTGAATGCTCACATATTTTCAAAATATTGTTTTGGCTGCGGAGTTTGTGCCTGATCAGTAACTACCAATCTCGTGAGATTTTTCATAAGCATCTTTGAAAGCTTTTATACTTATTTGATCTTTGTATATATCAGGTTTTACCAGTTTAGCCGCCAGAGTTTTGGTATTTATGTGTTACCCGGTATATCCATATGCCTTTTCTTGGTGGCAAAAAAAAGGTACTTCCTGATATAAAGAAGCTGGTAAGCTCTCGATAACTGATCTCTTTGTCTTTGTGCAGGATTGGATAATACAATAATTATAGAAAAGTTTCTATTTCACCACGAACAACATTATGTCCATTTCTTCTGACGAAGCGAAAGAAAAACAGCTCGTGGAGAAGGCAGAATTGCGCCTGGCTATCGCAGATTCCCCTCAAAAGTTCGAAACTAATCTGCAGACTTTTTTGCCTCCATTATTACTAAAACTCGCCTCTCCACATGCCTCCGTTAGAACAGCAGTATTTTCAGCCTTAAAAAACCTCATTTCTAGGATAAATACGCTGCCCCAGGTTCAGCTTCCTGTGAGGGCGCTTATTGTCCAAGCAAAGGAACCCAATTTAGCCGCTCAACAAGACTCGACCAATGTCCGCCTTTACAGTCTGCTACTGGCGTCTAAAGGCATAGATAGGCTTTCCTTGCAAGATAGACAGCAGTTGCTACCGTTAGTCGTTTCGAACATCTCGTGTCTAACAGGCACAGTAGCCGCCAGAATGTTCCACATCCTTTTGAAGCTTATTTTGGAATGGGTTGCACCCCAGGAGTCTTCACATGAGCAGGAAGAATTTGTTCAGTTCCTTCAACTGGACAACGACGGTTTTTCGTTTTTGATGCGCCAATTTACCAGGTTTTTTCTGCTGGTACCTTCAAAGCAAGTCCAGGTTTCTCAACAGCCCCTGTCGAGAGGTTACACATGTCCGGGCCTATCTCTAACTGATGTGGCATTCTTTACTTATGATGCGGGCGTTACTTTCAACAAAGAACAGCTGAATAAGTTCAAAAAGGCTATTTTTCAATTTGTTTGCCGTGGCATGGCGGCTACCCAAACTATTGAGCAGTCACCTAGGATGATTGAACTGATGGAATTTTTGTGCGTTGTCTCTACGGATTCTACAAATTTATCTGATGATGCGGCTCAGTTCATGAAACGGTTTCCCATGCCTTATGAAAACGAAGAGTTCATCACCTTTCTTCAGACGCTGTACATCGGCAACACAGCAAATGGAAGACCGCCGGTCAAGGCTATCTTGCAAGAAAAAATCCTGTCCATATTAAACAGAAGTCACTTCGCCACCACCAAAGCAGAATGTATTTCGTTGATTTGCTCTATTGGATTGCATTCATCTGAGTATAAACTTAGATCTTTGACTCTTTCTTTTATTCGACACGTAGCAAAATTAAATTACAAAAATTTAAATCCTGCTTCTTCATCACCTTCATCAACAGACTTTTCCACTTGTATTGTTTCCTTGATTAGAAATAATCTTCATGCCGAAGGTTGGCCGAAGTTACAATTGGGGCCTCAGACCCCAGCTTTCAATACAGCCATTCTGCAGAGACAGCTGCAATATGAAACATTGGGTGATATCTTGAAAAGAGATTTTGAGCTTGTAAGTGACTTATCCTATATTGAATTTCTATTCGAGTCCTTGAAAAATGACTTACCACAGTTCCGCTCCAGTATTCAGGAGTCTCTGCTTTCTCTAGTAGGCCATTTATCAATTCTACCCCAACAATCTAAATTAAAATTAAAAAATTTGCTCAGGAAAAACCTGTCAATTGACGAGCAACAGCGGGAGGATAATAATGATGCTGTTAATTCTATAATGGCACTCAAATTTGTATCTATAAAATTCACTAACGCTGCCTTCCCCTTCCATGATCCTGAGGCAAGGTTATTCAATATTTGGGGTACTGTACGAACGAATAGATTTGACATTATTGAAGAATCCTTTAAGGGGCTTCAACCCTTTTGGTTCAGGGTTAATAATGCTTCCATAAATACATCAGCTACCGTGAAAACATCCGATCTGTTGGGCTCTCACTTGTCAGAGACTGAATTTCCTCCATTCCGGGAATTTCTTCAGGTTTTGATCGACCAGCTAGATTCGGAAGCTGCATCAATTACACGAAAATCACTGAACAACGCTGTCAGATTTAGTAAACAATGTCTCATTTCCAATGCAATATACGGTAAAAAAACAATGGTTATACAAGATGAGGATTGGTCAGTTAGAATAGACAAAGCTTTGGAACTTGACGACACAGTTGTGTCCCGAGTTAATGAAATGGTTCAAGGCATGAATGATGATATTTTCATTCGCTATTTGACTCTTCTGTCAAACGAGTTTACAGCTACGAACAGTAAGGGTGAACAAATTGCAATATTTCCATATCAAGATCCAATTTTTGGTTCTGTCTTATTAACTTTATTGAATTTTGTGAGCAATAATGTTTTACGGAGATTGGAAATTCTTGTTCCCGATTTATACCATCTAGTTATCATGAAATTTCAATCGTTGAGTGATAATGATCTTGCAGTCTGTGCAACCATCATCGGTATAATTTCTACTGCTATCGCAGACTCGACTCACGTTAAGCGAATCACAAAAATAGCACAATCACAAACAATGGCAGAGACATATGTTGCATCTTATGTTGTTCCACGATTATATTTGAAAGATCAAACAAATCACATTGAATCTGACAGTATCCTAAACCTATTAAACATTTTAACAACTCATCTATCGCATCCTGGCACTAACAAGGATATGATATTAAAGTTGGTCTGCCAAGTGACAAAATTCGGTTTACTTCTCCAAGTAAGTGCACAAGAAAGGAAAGATTTCTTGAAAAAAGTCATGGATACTATACAAGACAAATTGATCAACGATGTGACAGCAATTCAAACGTGGTCATACCTATCACTATATTCAACAGATTTAGAGAATTCCAGTCTTTTTCAAGAAAAATTACTTGAAACTAACGTTTCTAAGCAAAACGATTTCTTATTTTCAGTTGGTGAATCTTTAAGTGTTGTGGCTGGTAAATGGTCAAGTAAGTACTTGATCAAACAGATTGATATTCCTAATTTCAATGTTGAGATCATGCAACAAAAATTCCCTGCTACAAATGTTACCACTATACTTGATGAGATCTTTTCAGGTTGCGACTCTACAAAACCCTCTCTGAGGAAGGCATCTTGTATTTGGCTGTTATCATATATTCAGTACTTAGGTCATTTGCCAGAAGTAAGTTCCAAATGTAATGATATTCACTTGAGATTTATGAGATTTTTGGCAGACAGAGATGAATTTATACAGGATTCCGCCGCTAGAGGGCTTTCTTTGGTTTACGAAATTGGTGGTTCTGATTTAAAAGAAAGTATGGTCAAAGGGCTACTTAAATCATTTACAGAATCAACCGCAGGGTCTGCATCTACAAGTGCTACTGGCATCTCAGGTTCAGTCTCCGAAGAGACCGAGTTATTTGAGCCAGGAGTTTTAAACACTGGAGATGGGTCCATTAGCACTTACAAAGATATTTTGAATTTGGCATCTGAAGTTGGGGACCCCGCACTTGTTTACAAATTTATGTCTCTTGCCAAAAGTTCTGCGCTATGGTCATCTAGGAAAGGTATCGCATTCGGTCTTGGCGCCATTATGTCTAAATCTTCTTTAGAAGAATTATTACTAAAGGATCAGCAAACTGCCAAGAAATTAATTCCAAAATTGTATAGATACAGATTTGATCCATTTCAAGCAGTATCACGCTCGATGACAGACATCTGGAATACTTTAATTCCAGAATCCTCTTTGACGATTTCCCTCTATTTCAATGATATTCTTGATGAGCTTTTATGTGGCATGGCTAATAAAGAATGGAGGGTCAGGGAGGCCAGTACTTCAGCTTTATTACAATTGATTCAATCTCAACCGCAAGAGAAATTTTCCGAAAAAATGCTGAAAATTTGGACAATGGCATTCAGAACGATGGATGATATAAAAGATAGTGTCCGTGAAGTTGGTACCAAGTTCACCACTGTATTGGCCAAAATTTTGGCAAGATCTATTGATGTGGAAAAAGGTGTGAACCCTACCAAGTCTAAGGAAATACTAGACAATATTTTGCCATTTTTATGGGGTCCACATGGTCTGAACAGTGATGCAGAAGAGGTTAGAAATTTTGCGCTCACAACTTTGATTGACTTGGTGAAACACTCCCCTGGAGCCATCAAACCGTTCACTCCAAAATTAATTTACGATTTTATCACATTGTTTTCTTCCATTGAACCTCAGGTGATTAACTATTTGGCATTAAATGCTGCAAATTATAACATTGATGCTAACGTCATTGATACGCAAAGGAAAAATGGTGTCACAAATTCACCTCTATTCCAGACCATCGAAAAATTAATTAACAATTCAGATGATTGTATGATGGAAGAAATAATTAATGTGGTTATTAAAGCTAGCAGAAAATCAGTCGGATTGCCATCTAAGGTCGCATCCTCACTTGTCATAATTATCTTAGTGAAACGGTACTCTATCGAAATGAAACCCTATTCTGGAAAGTTGTTGAAAGTCTGCTTGACTATGTTTGAAGATAGAAATGAGTCGGTTAATATAGCATTTGCAATTTCAATGGGATATTTATTCAAGGTTTCAGCGTTGGATAAGTGTATTAAATACTCTGAAAAACTAATAACGAAATATTTTGAGCCTACCTCAACAGAAAATAACAAGAAAGTTGTTGGTACAGCGATCGACTCGATTTTGAATTATGCGAAGTCAGAATTCGATAATGTGGCAAGTGTATTTATGCCTTTGATTTTCATAGCATGCAATGATGAAGATAAAGATTTGGAAACCTTATATAATAAAATCTGGACGGAAGCTTCCAGCTCTGGCGCCGGTACGGTTAAATTATACCTGCCAGAAATTTTAAACGTACTTTGTGTGAATATAAAGTCAAATGATTTCTCTATTCGAAAAACATGTGCTAAATCAGTCATACAGTTGTGTGGCGGTATTAATGATAGTATTCCTTATCCACAAATTGTTAAGTTATTTGATATATCGAGGGAGGCATTAAGTGGTAGATCATGGGATGGTAAAGAGCATATAGTGGCAGCATTGGTTTCATTAACAGAAAAATTTTCTCAAACTGTGGCCGACAATAATGATCTACAAGAATCAATTAATCATGTAATGTACACTGAAGTTTCGAGAAAAAGTATGAAATATGTTAAGAAGATACTACCGCTTTACGCGAGATATATCAATGTGAATCCACAAGAAGAGACGATCACCTTCTTAATTGAAAAAGCCAAAGAAATGATTCGATTGTTGGGCAGCGAATCTGATGATAGTGAAGGTTCCATTAAGCAGACTTCCGATGAATCCACAATAAAAAGAATTAAGCCTAACACTGAAATTACACAAAAGTCATCCAAAGAGAACATTGAGAACGAAGAGTATGTGATCAACTTGTTAAAAGTTAGTGTTGACATATGCAACAATTCTAAATCGAGGTATCCGATGAATTTATTGGAGTTCATTATAGATGAGATTGCATACCTTTTCCATAATGACAGAATTATACACACATGGAGAACGCAACTAGCTGCTAGTGAAATTGGTATCTCGATAGTTGGAAGATTTAGTACCATAAGTAGCGCTGACTTTATCCAAAATGTGGGGAGACTATGGGATCAAACTTTTCCAATAAATTGTAACAAGGAAACCATTGAGAATGTGAAATTGCAGATGATAAAGTTCGGTGGCCTGATCATTCAGAAGATTCCAAGCTTGCAGAACAATATCGAGGAAAACTTACGGTTGTTGAACAGTATTGATTCAACGAGCAGAATTGAGTTGGAATTGAAAAATATTGGTCTATGAACTCCGAAACTTTTTCATATTGATAAATAGAACAGTTAATAAAACTTATCTAGAAAGACGTTTGTTTATAAAATAATGTATAGTATCGGTACTAAATATTAACTTTTCCGAAAAATCAAAACATCAAAGTATTCAAAAAGTGCTTGAAGAATATTGATTAGAGATAAAAATTCGTATGCAAGGTGTTAAAAATTGTGTAGAAGTAGTATATAATTCTAAAGGAAATAATTTCAACTTTTCAAAGAGAGCTTTCCTCTAACTCTCTCCATAGCCATTTCCTCCAAATATCCCCAGCCATATTTAAAAGATCATCAAAACAATGGGAAGCCTTAGCATCATTACCGACTTCGATTAACATGTGATAATTCGAGATATGGGCACTCGAATTGGAACTGGATTGTAATGACGCCATTGTAGAAGTAGTCGGTGAAGAAGGCAAACTGGTTATGCTAGATTCTGTATTCTCGTATAACTTCCTATAGGAAGAGTCATCAAATTTTGTTAGCAGAGGAACGTTATTAAGAAACTCAGAAATTTCCGCTTCTTCAAATTCTAATAGCTTAAATTCGTTAAACTGCAAAATCGCGATGAAAATGAAAATCAATTGCATATGAGGATCAATGGAAGAAAACGGTAGTTTCAATTCTGACTTATCATTTGAATCACTACCAGGAGATGGTACTGTGTTGTCCTTTTGAGCTTTGCTTTGAGTACCTCCGTATCTATTCCTTAAAATTAATTCTTTGAAGACACTATAATCATAGGGAAATTTTTTCGAACCTAGTGCCATGCTATCCAGATCGGGGAACCAAAACGGATCATTATTGTACAAAGCGATCCAATCTTTCATCCAGTACTGCTCGTTGTCACATTGTGGTGTATCGTGATAGAGGTGATCCATTTTCTTATCGTTATAGTTCAAAAAGAAATTTATCGTGTCCATGTTTGGTTTGGGCCTCCAACCGAGCAGCAAATCCCATACACGCCCTCTATCTTGTCTTTGTAAAGCTTTAGCTCCAGAGCATTTCAACCACCAATATATCCAGGAGTTTCTTGACGACGAAGGTTGTAAGGAAGATTCCTCTGTCAAAGGTTGGTACAGCTCTGGCAAAATTGAAGAGAATACCTTGAAAAAAACTTGGGTCTGAAATGAAAGATCGCCACCAGATATAATAGGGAAATAATTTGTGTTGAAGTTTGAGTTTGCCTTTGAGCTGGAAGATGCGTTCGAGTCATTTTTCAATTGTTTGTGTGCCAGTATGGTATCAGGGCAATGTAGAATGACAAGAGCTAGTCTTTCGAAAAGGGCACTAAATGAGAAAATTGGTTTTGTAGGCAATTTTGATCGCAGCTCAAAGGGTAACGGATATTCCTTATAAAGATATGATAACGTGTGAGAAATGTACGGAGAATTGTGCAAGCTGGTATTTGTGTTGATGCTCAAGTTGTGCATGCCCGATGTTATATTCGTGTTATTGTTGTTGGTGTTGTTGCTAGAGGAGTTGCTATTTCCGTTATTGCCGTTGTTAGTGCTTAGAAGAGCGTGCTTTCTTCCGCTCAGAACTACATAATCCTCCACTTCGTAAAATGAATGAGTCTCGTTGAAAGGAGACATGGTTTCGTAGGGATAGATGGGATACCATTCAGCCAATCCCAGAGCAATCCAGGCAAGACCGCTTTCGTACTTGAAGATTTTTGACCACTTCAGCAGAAATTTCACGATGGCATTTTTCAAAGTCTCGATGATCTGGAACTCATAGTCTAATGAGGGAGACAGTACCTCCATAGAAGAAATAGTGGAAGCGTCGGACGACGAAACAGGTGTCGGGGTGGCGATATTGGTGGTGTTAGCATTACTCGATGAGCCAGCAGGATTAGACCTGGAGTGGAAGTATTTTTTCAAATCATGCAGGATAATGGATTCGATATCGTACGGGAGAATATTTTCATCGTCGCTCTTGTCTTGCTTATCGGTTGGAGCCTTACTTTTCAGAAAAGGGTCATTAAGTATGAAATCATTGGTTATTGGGTCCCAAGAAATGGTATTGGAGGTAATGTTTGGTGAAATGCACATTGGGTGGTACTTCAGCAGGATCGGCCACACGACGTGTCGCAACTGTGGTGGAACCCCGTATGTTCTTGCTAAAAAGGCCAATGAGTCATGGTCATTGCACTTTACTAGATGGATAGTCGTTTCGATAAGGTTCTTGTTGCGAAACTGCTGTTTTAGATTTTTCAAGTAGTGGGAATTCGCCATGGGCGACTTCTTGTCGTGCATATTTGCTAGCGAGCCCTTTACCCTGTAACGTCTCTAAGAAATTTCGAATAGTGATCTACAGGTACGTCTGAGCTATTATCAATTTCTACCAGGAATTTGAAGCTCCCACAGAATAGCTTCCAAGAAACCTGAAAAAAAAAAAAAATGAAAAATATGTATCATTCCTCACGAATGAGTCCATTGCTTTCCCGTCTCAAATGATTGAGAATATATCGTATGATAACGTAAGAGTATTCAGTATCAACGGCAACAACAACAACAACAACAACAACAACAGCACAACAACAGCACAACAACATCGAACGGTTGCTACTGCGACGTTACGGATTATATCCACAGTATATGGCGTGCAGCGATAAGGCTCGAGACACCGTTCTGTACGGACCTGACGTTGACTGTGAGACACAGACGGGGCCGCGGGAACCCTTAATGTGGTTCCCGGAACGGAATGAGTACGGTGAAAAAGGGAATCAGGAGGCACGGTACCTGCATATTGCGCCTTTTTTGGTTTCCCCTTCGGGCAGCAAGTGTTTACTGTAGGATAATGGTACTATTACGGTATTTCCACTTTGGGCGACGTTAAGATACGGGCATGAATTAAGGTAAGCAAATCCTTTTGTTGCAAACAGCAAGGTCGTTATGTGTAAATATATATATATATGCGTTCTGTGCTAGTGTGATTTGCCCTGCTTCAGGGGCGGGTGCAGTAGGGAGCTCATGACAGCAAGTACATTTTGTTTATTTTTTAAAAGGAAAGAAAGGCTAGATACCTCGAATTACAAAACCAAAAACGCATGCAGACGTCAATGGTGAGCGCAAAAGTTAGTATATGGCTAGTATGTAGCGTTATATGCAGTAGCCTGGTACGGGCTACGCAATCTGTGTGTTCGTCGCAAAACACAGCGACCACTGACGGTGTACGAAATCAATTTCAGAGTAATGGTTGGTGTTCAAATAACTGTGCTGGTCATCAGTTTGCCATCGTACAGGGGTTCATGTGCTGGTGCAGTGATTCGGAACCGAGCACTCAGACATCGGTGGGAGACTGCAGTGGCACTTGTCCCGGTTATGGCTACGAAGATTGTGGTAATGCGGATAAGGATCTTTTTGGTTATATATATCTGGGGCAAACCCCGCTAAGTTCTGTACAGAGTGTGGAAACGTCAACAGAGTCCAGTGTGTACGTTTCAAGTAGCTCTATCACGAGTAGTAGTAGTACGAGTATTGTGGACACAACCACAATCTCGCCGACTCTGACGTCAACGAGTACGACCCCATTGACAACCGCCTCAACCAGTACAACACCATCAACTGATATAACATCGGCACTGCCCACGACTACAAGCACAAAGTTGTCAACATCCATTCCCACAAGCACGACATCGTCAACCTCTACCACCACAAGTACCTCATCGTCGACTTCTACGACCGTAAGTGTCACATCATCAACATCTACCACCACAAGTACTACGTCGTCAACCCTCATTTCCACGAGCACATCATCATCATCATCATCAACTCCAACCACAACATCGTCAGCCCCCATTTCTACAAGCACGACGTCGTCAACTTCCACTTCAACAAGTACAACATCGCCAACTTCTTCTTCAGCACCTACAAGCTCGTCTAATACAACACCAACGAGCACAACGTTCACTACGACATCACCCAGTACAGCCCCTTCAAGCACTACGGTTACTTACACCAGTACCACAGCATCTCCAATAACGTCCACTATAACTTCTGTAAACCTGCAGACCTCCTTAAAGTATTCTGTGATAACAGTGACTTCAGTGCACACCATGGACACTAACATTTCGGAAATCACCTCGAGATATCTCACCATGAAAAAAGTAATAACGCAGATTTACTCTTCCACCCTCGGGGCTACTCCTACTTCTGCAGTGGCTACTACGTCTGCCAGCGTAGGTGGTAGAATAACAAACAATAACAATAGTAACACCACCAACAGCAATACACCAACTAACAAGTCTACAGAAAAGAAAGGGTACTGGGATTCGCCCGGGAAAATAGCCGCTACTTTCGTCGTGGTTGGAGTGGTATGTTTGGTAATTATATGCATACTAATATACTTAATACATCATTATAGAACAAGACCCGCTCGGAAGGCTCAAGATTTTGAGAATGAATATCAGAGTAAGTTTTACCAGTCCAAGTACCCAAATGAAGTTACCACTACCACGTTACACACGCCTTCACCATCTTCAAATTCAACTTTCTCGACCCCAAGATTAATATACACTGATGAAAAGGGACAAATTATGTCTGAATCACCATCCCCACGTCAATCTACGTATTCCTTGACTGCAGGCAGTCCACCAAATGACCCAAGCACGTTGGCAAGCCCATTTCACGATCCCATTCTTCCCAGAAGAACTTCTACTTTTCTTCATTCGCCCATTCAAAAGCAACACGAAAAAATGGAATCAAACGTTACTCTAGGTGAAGACACGGTACTGGTGGATCAGAGGCTAGACCCAAGTAAGATGCTTAACACTTTAGCAAATGACGATGCCACAAACCACTCTACCATTTCGTTATCAGACAACGTAGACTACTCCAGGAGGGTTCTGCGGCTAATGAACGAATAAAGACTGCAGCTCTTATACGTAATAAATATTCCACGAACGATAATACATACATAATTTTAATTCTGAACTTTGTTTTTTTCCTTCGAATGTTCTCAAAAGAATGCTTTACGACAATAACGCTGTTATCTTGTACATACTTTTCTCTGCCCAGTGACAGCAGGCACAATAATCTAAATACCGCGTTCGTGCGAGACATTCTCTGTGATTCACAGATTACGGCGCAGAAAATAAAATAGCCGTCCAGCTCGGAGTTTCTAAAATTACGTCCGAGATGACGGAGGCTTATAAAATCATTTCAGACGGGTGAGGGATGCCAATCTACGAGACAAAAGATAAAAAATTAAGACTCAATAATATAGAAAGGAACTAAATGTTTTCATAAGAGTCACCGTCTATAACCTTTTTTTTTTTTATTGGTCTGTTATCACTTCCACTGAGAAAGTAATATTGCTATTGCACAACACTTTTTGAACAAGTGCAAAGATAAAATACTGAAAACGGTAAAGTAGGTTTGTTTAAATTGACTTAAGATGGTGCCATTGGAAGATCTGCTTAATAAAGAAAATGGCACTGCCGCACCTCAACACAGCCGGGAGAGTATAGTAGAAAATGGGACAGACGTTTCTAACGTCACAAAGAAGGACGGGCTGCCCAGTCCTAACCTATCTAAAAGGTCTTCTGATTGTTCGAAGAGGCCTAGAATTAGGTGTACCACGGAAGCTATTGGCTTGAACGGTCAAGAAGATGAACGGATGTCACCAGGCAGCACTTCTTCATCATGCTTACCATATCATAGTACTTCACACTTGAACACTCCTCCATACGATCTATTGGGCGCTTCGGCAGTTTCACCCACCACATCATCTTCCTCTGACTCGTCCTCCTCCTCGCCATTGGCACAAGCGCATAACCCGGCAGGTGATGACGACGATGCGGATAATGACGGTGATTCTGAGGATATAACACTATATTGTAAATGGGACAACTGTGGTATGATTTTCAACCAACCAGAGCTGCTATATAATCATCTGTGTCATGACCATGTTGGCAGGAAGTCACATAAGAACCTACAATTGAATTGTCATTGGGGAGACTGTACCACGAAGACGGAGAAAAGGGACCATATCACCTCGCATTTGAGAGTTCACGTACCATTGAAACCGTTCGGTTGCTCTACGTGCTCCAAAAAGTTTAAACGTCCGCAAGATTTAAAAAAGCATTTGAAAATTCATCTGGAAAGTGGCGGTATTTTGAAAAGAAAGAGGGGACCCAAATGGGGCTCAAAAAGAACTTCTAAGAAAAACAAAAGTTGTGCAAGCGACGCAGTGTCGTCTTGTTCTGCATCTGTGCCTTCCGCTATAGCTGGTAGCTTTAAGTCACATTCTACTTCTCCACAGATATTACCCCCATTGCCCGTGGGTATATCTCAACATCTGCCTTCACAACAGCAGCAGCGGGCTATTTCCTTAAACCAACTATGCTCAGACGAGCTATCTCAGTATAAGCCGGTATATTCTCCACAATTGAGTGCCAGATTGCAAACGATCTTGCCGCCATTATACTACAATAACGGCAGCACGGTAAGCCAAGGTGCCAACAGTCGGAGCATGAATGTCTACGAGGACGGTTGTTCTAATAAGACCATAGCAAACGCCACCCAATTCTTCACCAAACTATCGAGAAATATGACAAATAACTACATTTTGCAACAAAGCGGTGGTAGTACTGAGTCCTCGTCATCATCTGGGCGCATCCCCGTAGCACAAACAAGCTATGTGCAGCCACCTAATGCTCCTTCATACCAATCCGTACAAGGTGGTAGCTCTATTTCGGCCACTGCAAATACAGCAACTTATGTGCCAGTACGGTTGGCCAAGTATCCAACTGGTCCTTCGCTTACTGAACATTTGCCACCTTTACATTCGAACACTGCCGGTGGTGTTTTCAACCGCCAATCACAGTATGCTATGCCACACTATCCATCTGTTCGTGCTGCGCCTAGCTATTCCTCCAGTGGCTGTTCTATATTACCGCCTCTACAATCAAAGATACCAATGTTACCATCGCGCCGTACAATGGCAGGTGGAACTTCATTGAAGCCTAACTGGGAATTTAGCCTGAACCAAAAAAGCTGTACTAATGATATTATCATGAGTAAGCTGGCGATTGAAGAAGTAGATGACGAAAGCGAGATAGAGGATGATTTCGTAGAGATGTTGGGTATAGTGAACATTATCAAGGACTACTTGTTGTGCTGTGTCATGGAAGATTTAGATGATGAAGAAAGTGAGGACAAAGATGAAGAAAACGCATTCTTGCAAGAATCTTTAGAAAAATTGAGTTTACAAAACCAAATGGGAACTAACTCAGTTCGCATCTTGACCAAGTATCCCAAAATTTTGGTATGATATGGATTGTCGGATATTTTATTCTTAGTTGTTTCTTTGCGGCTGTATAGTAAATGAATAAATCACACATGCCCTAGCGCGGCGTCGCGGATTAAACAAGGTAACAATGGTTAAAGGAAAAATTATTTGTTAAGGTGGGTATATTATAGATTGCTAATTGTAAAGTATTAATAGTTTATTAAGTATTAAACTAGAGTTCGCACATGCTTTTATTTTTTTGTTGCTTTTCTTCACGCTACCGCTTCTTGAGACTGTTGTTTGGTAGTACTGATATCTTGATCGGTTGATCCCGAGCTGCGATTACCCGTGGAGCAAACTTCTTGATCCTGCTGTAGCGTACCGTTTGCTAAGCCTTCATAGTAAAGTTCCTCGTGAAACTGGTTTCTCAACACAATGACGATGATGGCCACTGGAGTGCATACAAAGGCAATTACAACGGCATAAATCAACTTCATGACCTGCGGTAGTGGATAATCGTTGAAGTAGTAGTCGTGGGACCCGACCTTATGGCCTATACCAGCAAGGATACCCATAGTGACTGGCCAAATGACAATGAACATGGCAATGGCTAGGATCATAGATCTGATGAATTTCTGCACAAACCATTCTATAAAGTTCATGAATTTGGACTGAGTAGAATCATGAATGAACTGAGATGTGAGAAAACCTTTCAACGTAGCTTCTTTACCTTTGGGAATGATTCCTCTATTGACCTCTAAATAGCCAAAGAGCCAATTATGCTTATGATACAGAGTGTTCTGCTTCGCAACGACGTTGTCTTTGGATTCGAAGTAATCCACAATGAAACGCTTTTTAGGGGGTGGTATTTCTTCGTTAGATTCGGTTTTCAGTGGTGACGGTTTCGTAATCCATTTATTCAATCTGAAAACAGGCCTCTTGTAGTCATCGAATCCAACTAAAATTTCCTCGCTAGCCCATGTAAGACCCACCTGGATGAATAAACTTAGTGCACAATCGCCTGAAATGGTGTGAGGAAATGCCCATAAGGTGATAAGATCTACACGGGAATGGTACATGGCATATGCGATGGCAAACTCGATGCCGCCCGAGATTATTGCAGAACCTAGCGCTTGGATGACGAAAAGGTAGAAGATGATGAACCAGATGGAATTTCTGAACCCGGTCGGGGTCGCTGGCGCTGGCTCTGAGGATTTCATATATGTGAAGAGCGTCTATTTTCAAGGGTGTTGATGCATATATATCCGTATATATGTGTGCCGGTGGAAGGTTATAACATCTTGAAGAAAGAAAGAGGAGAAATTGGTTTTAGATCAAGGACAGATAAACTATATCTTTCAAAAGCCGATGCAAATCGTATACAGCAAATATCAATGAAGGAATGCGATGGAGGTGATGCTAGTGTGGACTGCACTATTTTTTTTTCCTGTTTTTTTCCACTTTTGTGTAGGAAGAGTATTGAATCAGGAAAGCGGGAAAAACCGCAAAGAAAAAAGTAAACTTATCCGTGAAAATCAATTACATTACCGAAAATGGCAAGATCCAAACAAGAAAAGTAAGTAAACGAATGCGAATACTGGAACAAGCAGGGCATAAAGAGGCACATGCGTCGTTTGTAGCCGACGTGCTTCATTTATCAGGTTAGTTGGCAGCGGCTGGACCATACAGGTTCTCACAATGTGTTGGTCTACGTTCGGTCATGCACCACGGTTGTTCCGTCAAACGGTCAGAAAACACACGCGGAAAATCCAAAGGAAAAGATGGGAGAGAAAAAACATGAAGTTGAGAAGCAACGAAACAAGGTTTGATCCAGAAAGGGGAGGCTAAAGGCGAAAAAGGCGAAAGAAAAGCGTTTAAGAGAATTTTACAAACGTAGTAAAATAATGGGTGTCATCAAGAAGAAAAGATCGCACCATGGAAAGGCTTCGCGCCAACAATACTACTCTGGGGTACAGGTTGGGGGAGTAGGCAGCATGGGCGCCATAAACAATAACATCCCGTCGTTGACGAGCTTCGCGGAGGAAAACAACTATCAGTACGGATACAGCGGCTCCAGTGCCGGCATGAATGGCAGATCGCTTACGTACGCGCAGCAACAGCTTAATAAGCAAAGACAGGACTTCGAACGTGTACGACTTAGACCAGAACAGCTCAGCAATATCATACATGACGAGAGCGACACGATATCGTTCCGATCCAACCTTTTGAAGAACTTTATAAGCTCGAACGA
Source organism: Saccharomyces cerevisiae S288C (assembly GCF_000146045.2). Classification (NCBI taxonomy): domain Eukaryota; kingdom Fungi; phylum Ascomycota; class Saccharomycetes; order Saccharomycetales; family Saccharomycetaceae; genus Saccharomyces; species Saccharomyces cerevisiae. The sequence goes on from NC_001140.6 coordinate 55,198, forward strand.
CGCATTTAACATGCTGAGTTTGACCACGGTACCGTGCGACAGAATTGAGAAGTCCAGATTGTTCAGTGAAAAAACAATAAGATATCTCATGCAAAAACAACACGAAATGAAAACACAAGCGGCAGAGTTGCAAGAAAAGCCTCTGACGCCACTTAAATACACAAAACTTATAGCTGCGGCAGAGGACGGAAGCCGTAGCACAAAGGATATGATAGATGCTGTCTTCGAGCAAGATAGTCATTTGAGGTACCAGCCGGACGGCGTGGTCGTACATCGTGACGATCCTGCGCTGGTGGGTAAACTCCGCGGAGATCTCCGCGAAGCGCCGGCGGACTACTGGACGCATGCTTATAGGGATGTTTTGGCGCAATACCACGAGGCCAAGGAGCGTATCAGGCAGAAGGAAGTAACTGCAGGTGAAGCACAGGACGAAGCCAGCTTGCAGCAGCAACAGCAGCAAGATTTGCAGCAACAGCAACAAGTAGTGACTACAGTTGCCTCGCAAAGTCCTCATGCAACTGCAACGGAAAAGGAGCCAGTACCCGCCGTGGTTGACGACCCACTGGAGAACATGTTCGGAGATTATTCCAATGAGCCGTTCAACACCAATTTCGACGATGAATTTGGAGATCTTGATGCTGTATTTTTTTAATAGCCATGGGCGGCTACTTCTTGGAAATATATACTTTCCTTTTACATATTTAGTATAGTTATACATGTGGATGTGTATGGAGGTAAGATCAGATAGACCCTTCACTGTTTTCTGTGTATTCCTTGTGACATAGTGGATTTGTGCAGCTACTGCTTATAGGAAGCAGTGCCTGCAAAACAATTCATTCGTTGGTTGATGTGGCGCGCTGACTGAATGTGTAGGGTCTGTTGTTACCCCCTTGCTCCGGGGGCCCACATCTCTCTGACGCGAAGAAAGGCTCGAGATGTGCCAGTCGTAAACACCGCCTCATTTCCCTTGCATTCTCCTCCAGTGAAAAAGCAGTACGACCTATCTCCGAAAAAAAAAAACCTCCTGTGCGTTTACTGTGGATCATGCAACACGATTTCTGTAGATTAAAGACGTTTTTGGCATGGACTAAGCTAAATTCCGTTTGATTAGCCGCCCATAACGGGTGGCAAACAACACGATGAAACTCTATATCCCCGCTTAACGTTTCGGCGGCTGTGATCAAGGAAAATAGTATATAAGTTCGTCGGATTTCTTATTTGTTTTCTCTCTTCCTTTCTCTCTCCCTTTCTCGTGCTTGGTTGTTTTCCTTAATTAGTTAAAACAATAAAAGAACAAGAAGGAGAAGGCGATTTTGGACTAGAAAATCACGAAGAAAAAATATCTAATTGCATTCCTATATATATTTATATACATACTCTCTATTGTTTGTTTTTTGCCTGCTCAAGAAGAAAGAAAGAAAAAAATATTATCTTTTTTAGCTTGTTGAAACATGAAAACCGAAATCAGCACTGCGGATTCCCTTCGTGATCCTCCCTCTAATGGTCTAAAGGCCGACTCTGAGCTGGTTATCAGAGAGGATATAGACCAATTTTTGCCTTCGGAAGTATCTTCGTTGGGGTCAGATCACCAGAATGATGGTGAGGATTCAGACACTGACAGTGACAACTTTTTGCAAGACCCTGAAGACGATGTGGATGAAGAAAGCACTGGTAGAGGTACAGTCACTACCACTTCCACATCCACTGAGTCAAGAGGCCGTCCATCTTCTTGTATCTTCGTGGCAAGCTTAGCAGCAGCCCTATCCGATGACGAATTATGTCTGTCGGTGACTGAAAATTTCAAAAAATACGGTGATTTGGCTAGAGTTAAAGTTTTGCGTGATAACGCAAATAGACCTTATGCTTTTGTTCAATACAACAACGATCATGATGCTAAACATGCTCTGATCCGCGCTCAGGGTACTTTATTAAATGGCAGAAGGTTGCGTTGTGAACCTGCAAAAGTGAACAGGACATTGTACTTGAAAAACCAGCAAAGTATTGATTTCAACGAGATCAGTCAAATTTGTGAAAAATTTGGTGGTTTGGAACAGATTGTTCCTGATAGAACTGATAATCAATACACGAGAAGATATACTTATCCGATATCTTCGGCAAATTCTTGGTTTGTTCAATTCGTTTACAGAGACGATGCAATCAGAGCTTATGCGAATTTACGAACTGATCCCAATTGGATCATCGAATGGGCACAAAATATAAACGTCCCAAAAAATTATAACCTTTTACACAAAAGCAAATTCAAAAGTTCCAAATACCATCAAAACAACGGTATTATCAATAACGATGGTAGTAACAACAACGATAATAATAATAGTAATAATAATAATAGAGAGGATTCAAGGAGGAATGGCGACGTTATAGAAGAGGAGTGCGGACATGTGCATGGTAGTGATTCAGAGGAAAAATTGACAAGCGATGGTATTTATGACGACGAAGATAAAGATTCCGAGATCACCATTGATAAAAGATCCATTTTCGTGGGTCAATTAGACAAAGAAACCACCAGAGAGGAATTGAATAGAAGATTTTCCACTCATGGTAAAATCCAAGATATTAATTTAATCTTCAAGCCAACAAACATATTTGCGTTTATTAAATATGAAACCGAAGAAGCTGCTGCTGCTGCTTTGGAAAGTGAAAACCATGCAATTTTTTTGAATAAGACAATGCATGTTCAATATAAAGAGGTAGGTGGTCGTCACAACAGGAAGTTCTCTGGTAAGAACGGTGGCAGCAACTTTAACCATCATCAGTTTTTTAGCACCAGATCGGGCAAAACATTTACAGGGCCAGAACTGAACTTAGCACCACCACCAATCAACATGTACAGGAAAATGAGCGGCGGATCCCAGCAGGAAAGCGAAACTATGATGCCATACATGCCCATGGGGCCCATGCCCATGGGGCCTCCACCACCAAATGCAGCAAGTCTCAGTGATTTTGATATGTTCCCCCCAAGTTACTCCACGTTTATGAAGGGAATGATGCCATTGAGGCGTAAATCTATGCCCAATTCTTGGTCATCCCCTTCTTCAAAGAGTGTGAACTCTGAAAATGAAAGTGTTAATGGTGGTGATGAGAATTCCGAATTGCCTTCCGAAATTCCTGAATCATCTGGTAGATATAATGCTGCTAATTCCTTTACCACATATAATAATTCCTCAGCAGGAAACTCTAACAACAACAACAACAACAACAACAGTAACAGTAATAAGTCTCAATATAAAAAGCGCTATGCAAGGAGGTCAAGCTACGGATACAATGAAGTACCTCCAAAACCATACTATTTCCAGCCTTATTACTATCACCCCATGCAATACCATATGGGCCCAATGGGCCCATTGCATCCTTCTCAAGGTTCTGCTGGAAATCACCATCCATATATGATGGTTTATCCCATGTCACCACCTCCGCCTTCTGGGTTAGATGGAAGCATGATCCCTCCTCCAATAAATGTAAGCCAATCACATGCTGCTAATCATGGCAGTACCCATGTTCATGCGAACGAATTCATATCAAACGATACTGGTGACATAAATGAAGATAACAAAGCTTATAGTTTAGATTACTAAAAATGATTGGTCGTAAAAGCTGCAAAAGATGTATGTAATTCAGCGGTGATGTTAACTTTAAAAGTGCAGTTTCGTTTTCTTTTTCGTCTCCCTATTTTTTTCTCTGGATCTTTTTTTTTTTTTTCACTTGGTATTGTTTTCATCCTTCTTTCCTTCTTTTACCTTCTTTGTCTCCTAATATAACAATACATACTTTCGAGTTTTGATTACAAGTCACTCGAAATGTTTTTTTCCTTTTATATATTCTTCCTTTTGTCTATTCTTATATACACATATTTTAATTTTTGGTAGATTTTTTTTTTTTTACTTACATTTTGTTACAATAGAGAGATTTACCAATGGTGTATCTCGATTAAATACTTATCTAGAGCATTGAGCAATTTCTTTAGGTCATGTCTGCTAATTTCCTCTTTGATGATAACCAATTCCATGGGGACCTTTCCATTGAAGTACTTGAGCAACTTGTTAAAAAGAATCTGGATATCTGAAGGCTGACCATAAATACATCTATAAAGCCATCTTTTTTCAATCGCAGTGGCTCTTTCAGGTTCCAAAATTATAGTATAGTCATGTTGCATTTCTGGATCATCGTATTCGAAGTGTAGTATTTCTTCTTCATCCGCAATAGCTATTTCATTGTCATCACGATCATCAACACGACTATCATTTTCGTTATCTTTTTCGTCCACATCTTTGTTGTTGTCGTTGGACTGCATGCCTTCATTCTTTCCTGAACACGCTTCGCTGGCGTTTGCATCTCTACTTTGCCCATCTTCATCATCCAGCTTTTTATCAGTTTTTTTGTAGTCCATGCTGGGCCTTCTAGCAGTATTAGTCTTACGGAAGCCTTCCTTTTCTAGATCCTCATCTACTGCCATTTTTATGTGTTTGTCCACTCGGATATTTATGAAAGTCAATAATTGGGTTACATACCCGTACTGTATTAACCACGCTAACGCGTTCAGGTAAACTGGCTTATGTTCCCTTGATGGGATTATGTTACTGTACGCTTGAGGTTTGTCCGTGGACAACAAACTTAAAAAAATGGGTAAACTGGGCAATGATGGGAATTTGGATCTGAACAACATCGAATTTTGATAAATTAGTGGTACTCTGTCGCTTCCACTCTTATTATTTTCGCGATCGTCCATTTTTTTCACGTTCCCATCATTTTGTGAAGTACTTTTATAATCATCTATTGTATAACCTTGAATAGGAGCCAAGGGTGAAACAATATACGTGTATTTGGAGCTTAGTGGGATCACTATTCTTGCATGTCTCCAATACATTAAATGCAATGCGCAAGAGCGCAGTATGCTTGATTCCAATGAGTTTGTTTCTGTAGTAAGGTCGTCCAGTGAAGAAGGGTTATCTAATAAATCAGTTATCAGATAGCGATACGACCTTAGAGGGATATTTGGCTGGATATTTCTGACTAAATGTTTCAATATGATAGTGCCAATATCGTCCTGGTATGAAAAAGTTTCGAGGGAGCTAATAATATTATTTGGCTCGTCCAATAATAATAGCGCATAGTTTAAAAGGTCATCATTGTCGTCGCAGTAGTAATTGCTTTCATTGTCGTCCCCGTCATCCACATTTGCTGCTCCACAGTGGCCGGTACTATTAATATTATTGCCAAACCTGTATATGTTATTATTGGTATCACTGAATTGAGCCTGATCGTTTTGACGATTTTGACTTTCAATTCTCAATGATGATTTTTCTAAAAATTTCATGTTCAAAATGGACGTCAAATATGAGCCTCTTAGCACGGGTTGCAGTTTGAAGTTTGGCATTTTTTCAAACTCGTTTTGAATCGGGATTTGCAAGGAAATTACTTTATCGTCATTGATCTCAAGACATGCGATTTCATTTCGTTGGATTTTATCAACACATTCCGTTAGCGCCCTAGCCAACGAAGATTTGGCTAAAATTCTTTGGTACAGATACTTCCCCTTGTTTCCTGCGCCTCTTATAGATTGGTATGTTTTCGAATGTTTCAGTACCCGTTCTTTTTCCTTTAAAATTATATGGCATTCGCTAGAAATGTACGAGGTTTTTGATTGCACATATCTTAACAATAATGATAACCTTGTAACAACAAACTGATACATGTCATCAATCCTTTTATTATATTCGATTAAATGCGGATTCATAACAAAGCATACATGAAACATGTTCATATTTTTGCCCAAGTCTTCCTTTTCTCTCTCAAATTCGTTTCCACTGACATCAGTATTTATCCTCAAATTCGGCGTATCAGTAGAAGCCTCATGACCAATATTACTGTCATAAACAGTGTCAGCTTCACCACTATTAACTTTCTTCAAAGTATTCTCACTCAGTGATGAAATTTTGGAAGCGATAGATTTCTTTCTACTGATGTTTGTTGTAGTACTCGAAGATCTTTTAGAGCGGGTTTTATTTTTGTGCTTGGATTTTCTCCATCTGCCTTGAGAATCTACATGAATAGGTAAGCCTAAGAAGCAGAAATTATCCACCGTGAATTCGAATCTGGTATTGCACATTTCCCTCTCAGGGCTACAAAATTCTGCAACAAAATCATTATCAAATTCTAGAATTTTATTTATATCCTGGAAGTTTTCCTCTTCAAAAAAAATTTCATTCATAGAGATTTTACCATCCTGCAACATTGCCGAAACTTCCATGTCTTCTTCTTCAACATCGTACTGGGTATGGGAATTTCGTTGGCTCGTCGCGGCATTTTTATGATAATGGTGGTAACGATGGTGGTAATGATGAGGTGATTGGCCAGGAGTGTCGTTCAGGCTACTATTACGAAGTTCTTGGTTATGCTCTCCTGTACTCGATAAAGATTTTTTAGAAGAAATTGAACAACTTCCTGTAAAAGCATTTCCATCAGTCTCATTGGACGTATTTTTTAACAGTTTGTTGCCTTTTTTAGTGCTTTGTGATGGCTTAGATTTAAGCTTTCTTACTGGAGAATGTGTTTTTGAATCAGTACTCTTCTTGGTACTCAATTTATGGAAGAAATTCTGGGATCTCTTGGAAGCGGCCCTTGATTTGTTATTAGTCCCAGAATCTAGATATGATTCCGCTACTGAAATACTATCGTTTTCCATTATCATTTGTGGTGAAGTTGGAGACATTGAATCCGTAGATTGGAAACTCGAATTAGTTCTTGATAAGCCATCTTGCGGAGGGGAAGATGAGGATGAACTTGAGGGAGAAGAAGATAAAGAAGATGACGATAAGGAAGAAGATATAGAAAACGAATCGCTAGAAATGTCTAAGTAGTCTGTGGACAATTCGCTGTCACTTAATCCCGATGATGACGTTTCAGATTCAGTTTCTTGGTATTGAAAAGTCCGAGAAGTATCTTCGATATCGGTTTTTCTATAACCTACACCATTAGTAGCCGCAGGAATTGAACTTTGTGATCCTACAGTATTAGCATGCGATCTAGTTGGAGGTAATGTCACATTATTAGTATTAGTATTTGTCATTGATGGCGTAATAGCGGTATTGTAACTTTTCGCTGACTCGTTTAGAGCAATTTGAGAAGCTGTTTTCGTAGAGCCAGAATTAAAGAGTTTTTCTTCTTTATTTGTACTTGTGTTTTTATTTAGATTTGCATGGTTTCCATAGAGGTGCTGATGCTTCGTTGGATTATTTGTTAGAAATGCTGTATTGGAGGGTGGGTAGTGATAAACTATTTGTGGCCCCGAATGCGTTGAAATGACGAGGTGAACACCTAGTAGACATGAATTGGGTAAACATTCATCCATTGAAGCTTAGTTTCTACCCAAAAGATGACTCTGTTCCCTTTTTTTTTTGAATTTTCTTCACATTTCAATAGCTTATCTATGTTTAATGGTATTTCAAGATATCACAAGCGAAAAAGTTACTTAAGAAAAAAGACTAGTGATCCTTACATGGCTTATAACTCATTCACCATCGAATCATTGTAAAATCATATGCCATCTTAGTATAGTGGTTAGTACACATCGTTGTGGCCGATGAAACCCTGGTTCGATTCTAGGAGATGGCATTTATTTTTTTGAAATTGTATTTTTTTTTGGACTAGTATTCATTATCAAAGATTTCAATTTATATAATATTTAAATGTAACCGTTTTCAATTCTTGAAAAACATTTTTTATAAAGCAACAGCTCCCATTCTTATTCATTTGTATTCAAAAATTCTGGCATCAATCTCGTTCATTTCAGCTTTCTTTTGGAAAAAAATTTCCCGCTGACATTCTATGATGACGTTCTTTAATGGTGAAGTTGCAATATCCCAGCTGTTGGCAGTCAGAGATGCTATCAAATTCTTGGCTAAGGAGTAGTCGCGCTGATTCAAACTCAATAATTGAATGGATTTGTTATGCACTTCATTATTTTGTGCCAAAACTTGCGTAATACGAATTCCTTTATAGTTTGCCATCGTGCAAATATAAGCGTTGCGTTCATTCGAGTGAGTATAATTTAGGGCTATGCTAATCCCATAGGGGTCCGCATCGGTAAATATAGAACAGTCCGATATCAATTTGGAGCAATATTGTTCTAGTTTTTTTAGGAATAACCTTGTCAAGAAATCTGGAAATCCCTTACCTGTAATGAGCATGGTATTTGTACTCAACTTGTGATAATTATTTACTAATTTGGTGAAGACAGCTTCTTTTTCCACTATTACAATATTACACATACTTGTTGTCCCTAACTTGATGACCGCATCATCTTGGAAAAATGGAATTAGACAGGGCTTACCAGGGAAAATTGTTTGCTTTTGCATCTTTGGTTCATTTTCACATGTCAGAATATTGTCATAAATATCAATGGGGAAAGGCGAATAAACTAAACCCTTTTGAGCTGGTATAATGTTTAAGGATTTTCTTGGAGAGAGCTTGAAATTAAAGCGTATAACGTCCAGCCACTGGACTACGTTTGCTTGTCTTTGAAACAATTCCACGTTGGAGTAGAAGATATCTCTCACTGTAGTGTTTTTACCTAGCGGTAATTTTTCCATAACGACTTTCAATAAGTTTAAAAGGATTGCGCATCTTTTCAACTTGAACTGATGAGTGCATAGATGCGGGCCATTCAAAGGGAAGTCCAATGTTGTGTGAATGTCAGGACTGCTTGTATCGCCTTTTTTTTTTTTGTTTTGAAAGACGATTGAAATAGGCTGTTGATGTTGCTCTAATGAATTAGCCGCCAATGACAGGAAATGCTTAATATGAGCCAAAACATCTGCGTTTGAACAGGGAGTTCCGTTGGAGTGACCATTGGAGTTCAAGTGAATGGACCGTCTTTTAGGAGTGAGTGCTTTGACCAATTCCTGCCTTGTTTTATATTTTTTCCGCAATCCCTCCAAAGCCATGAGAAGGTGAACTTAGTAAATCGTAAAATCTTAAGGGTGAAGACAAATATGTGAGGTTATTTGAATGATATTTAGTTGGATATAATCACTAAATAAAGTAGATTTTCCTTGGGTAGTAGACTTTCTTTTACGTTATTCCTTTTATAATTTTAATTTTAGTTATTGATTTCAATGAAACAAAAGGAAACTGACGGCTTCTTAAAATAAATATATTTAACATGAAACATTAAAAAAAAAATTGTCACTACACAGAGAGAAAATAAATAAATATAAAGAATCACATAACTATGCTGAAAAAATGAAGTTATTTGTCATGAGGAAACTTCTCTTCCAAGAACTTTAATTTACTCTTGAAAGTATCAGAATCGAAATAGCAACCCTTTAACCATTGCTGGTTTGAGCTTGTTAAAGAGTTAGCATGCAAAATTCTCCTGTTGTTAAAGATAACACAACAGTTTTCGGGCAACTGCAATCTAAATTGATTGTTGAAGTCATTGATATGACTCTCGAACAAGTTCAACCCCCTAATGAAAGACTTAAACAAAAATCTCTCTGTTAGTTTTGCTGGGGTGGTAATTAAATTCAAGTCCAGATTATTATTTAGATCTGAGGGCTTATCATAAATTCCGAAAGTGAAAGGTGCTTGGTATGGTGGAGAGTAGTTAATGCATTTAATCAAGGCCTCATAATTACCCAGAAGAGTATTGTCCTCGTTAATGTCGTGATGTTCGATTAAAGGTTTGGATTGGTAGTACCTCTTATCGCCGTTTTCATATATATAATTTACAGGAACAATTTGTAAAGCCTCATAAGCCTCAAAATCCGATTCTCTAACATTACGGGTAGCATAAAATGCGTCCACGAAGTAATTCATGGGTCTAGTATTGGGATCTTCCCCTTCTGTAGCAGGTAGAGATTGTAGAATCTGGAAACCTGGCACATTTTCTAAAAATGGTAAATCCGTATGTAGCGGCAAGTCTTTATTGGCATAATGGGCATTAACACTTGTCGCTTGGGATGCATTCACGTCAAATGTACCTTCACCATGTACAGTCGATCTTATGGGTCCGATCCTTTCACAGATCTTTTGTATGGTAAGGCCTTCAGAGGAGGATGAAGGAGTACCGGAAATGAAAGCGATACCAAACTTTTGTAGGTTGACCAGCGTTTGGAAAAGCTTGGAGTCATCCTTAGGATCAATAAACTCGTTGTAGCTCACAGAAAGTAAGTCCTTGACGTTATCTTTCAGGATGCGCTTATTCCATAACTGGGGTCTATATCTGGATTCTTGTTTTCTTGTTGCTGGCGAAACAAAACTGGAACCTTTATAGTCGATAAAGAATTGTAAAGGGAACTGGTGATGACCGCCATCTTTCCATTTCACCACTAGAGATTTTCCGTCCTCAGAAATTTGAATGTCCTGAGGAGCGGTCAATTTCTCGTTATGATACAGTTCTCCCGTGGTCACCAGCTTGGCACTATGGGAGGCATCTCTAAGAAAAACGTTGTTAAAGCAAACGGAAACCGGCTTGCTGGACTCCTCCATGGAGAACGTAATTGTCGTAGAATCTCTATTGAAGTATGTTTTGATGATATGTCCCCGATTCGCAGCCGCAGCTGTCGCCGCAGATGTGTATGTCCTTGGTGTAGTGGTCAGTCTTGCAAGGATTCGAGATCCTCTGCATAAATTTGATCTTAGCATCTTGTGTTGGTAATTGGTTTCTAATAATTATTTTTTCTTTTTAACTTGGAATATGTTCCTGGCCAGTTGTGAAGAGTTACCCCTGATATTTGGATCTAGAAGGGCTTCTCCTTATATAGATAGCACTTTTCCTCGAGGATCAACCCCGGAAATGTATTCCCGACCCCCTTACGGCTGCGCAAAGGTCCTTACTGAGCCATTCAAAGGTAAAGAGGGTCCGATAATAATGGTAGTTCAAAAGGGGAGAAGCGGGGCTGGTACAATATCACGATTATGATTATGATTATGATTATGATTATGATTATGGATATTATATAAACTATATTATTCCGTATAATATTATTACTGGTGGTAATGCATGAAAGACCTCAATCTGTCTCGGTTAGTCCTTGCTATCCACGTTGTCCTGAGAGGGCTTTACGTAATTGCCATCCTTCTGCTGTTGCTGCCTGTACTGTTGCTGCTGTTGCAAGAAACGCTCCCTGATCATTTCTTTTACCTCCTGTTTCTGCTTCACCCATTCTTCAGCCTTGCCCAACGTGGAGTCGACTACGCCCATGACATTTCTCACCATTTCCAGGGATTCTTTGGCGAGAATGAGTACTTTCCCATTCGCAGTTACGGAGGAGGACGGCGAGGCTGAGTCGTCGCCATCCTTGTTCCTTTTTTGCTGTTGCTGTTGCAGGAGTTGCTGCTGCAAAAGTTGCTGCTGCTGCTGCTGTTGCTGTTGCTGTTGCTGTTGCTCCACTTTTTGTTCTTCACAGTTGGCATAATGAAACGAAGCATGATGCGGCAGTGATGTACTGTGGACGCTGTCGAACCAATTTGTGGGTAAGTTTAGAAGACTTTCCCGAACCTGAGATCTTGCGGGCTCCGGCAGCGAATTTGCTGTGAACTTCGATATCAGCGAGTAGACTTTCTTGACTGTGCCGACCACCTCCATTTTCACCACAATAGACTGCTCGCTGGCGTTGACCTGCTCTGAGGCATCAAAAAACTCCTCATCGTCGTCGTCTTCGTCTGACGATGTCTCGTCCTCGCCAGCTCCAGTGGTCGTCCTAGCATTTCCATCTTGCTTGTGCAAAGGATGCACCTGCTCCTTTTCAACAAGGTCCTGTAAACACGAGATTTTATCGGAAAGCTGCTTATTGGCCAGCTTTAAAAGATGCAAGCACGTTACAAGCCTCTTCTTAGACTCGATGGACATGTTCAGCTTGTACTCTTTCAAGTTGTCCTTCCCCTTGGCAATCGCCCGCGACAGCTTCTGTCTCTTGTTGGTGAAGAACTCATCGTCGTTGTAGTCGTAATCATCATGCTCGTCATCGTCATCGTCTAGCAGCCTCCCTATTGATTTCAGTGGCCTCTTGTTGGTGTTTATTTCATCGTAGAATGTCACTACGTTACTGATAATTTTGTTACTTACGCGATCCAAAATGTTTAGCGGCGTCGTAGACGACTCACTTGCCGGCATTTTGTCAGCTTGTGAGACGTCCTCTGAAGGCTGCGACTTCTGTCTGCATGATTGTTTCAACACCCCAAGTACTTCAGCCGCTTCTACCTCTTCCTCTGATAATCCTAAACGTTGATTTTCAGACATCAATGACTAGTATCTTCGTTAAAAACACTGTCCTGATACACACGCTTTAATCAGCACTGTAAACAAAATGCCACGTTCTGGCCTGATATGCTTTCTTGGCTAAGTGCAGATCGCTGTCTTGCTCCAATCCTCTTATTAATCCCTCTCATTGAGGTGGAAAAAAAAAAAATAAGAACGCCCGATTTTACCCGGTTGCATATGAAGATTATAAGGTGCCATCTATATACTAAAACGAACGTACCATTTGTCTATCTATGAGATGTCTGCGTAAGCGTCAAACAATATATGCGTACTCTTCGTCGCTGACGGTCTTGTATCTGACCCAGGGGAAAGACTGGTACTGCAATTGTGGCTCTTCGACCTTCAAGTACTCAACTTTCAGGCCACTGCATGTACAGTACGGAATCTCGAAATCAATGTTGACCAACTTATCTCGAGGAGTAACGTGGGAAGTTTGTTGGTCGTGCACTTGTCTATATAGTTCTTCCAGCCTGGGTCCCGTGCGCAAGGGCGGCGGATTCATTGAGGTTTTCATTTCTTCTTGCAGGCGGTCATATTCTTCCTGGTTGAAGAGGGGGAACTCTGCCACCATGGATGCACACGTATTTGGATCATCTTCGTCGCTGTTGTACTGTGAGCTCTTGTTTGTGCTATGTTCTCGGTGCCCCTTCATGGTTTGTATCTCCCAGAGGAGAAAATCGTCACTCAAGTTAAACACGACCTTGCCGATGTTTGCCTTGAATCTAATTTGCTTGCTGAGGTCTATTTTATATTCCTGGAAGACTTTTGTCAGGGGAATTCTCACGTTTAGCTTCGACGTTGAGTTGGTGGGTTTAAAATTTGTTTGAATTTTGGTTACAATTTGGATTTTAAACTTCTTCAGTTTAGGTTTGATTTCAAAATCTTTCAACCTCACCATCGGCGCATCCTTTACATGTCTCTTCAACTCGTATTGGCAAAGAACAAATTCGCCATCCGGCGGTATAAATTCGATTTCTCTTGCATCTGTGGCGGCCTGCAAACCAGCATCATCGTCACTATTCTTTTCTTCATCTTTTTCAATAGTGTTTATGGAATCTAGTGAAACACACTGATGAAAGCTGGAATTCGACATGAACTGGGGGTCCCTGTTCAGTATCTTGTTTATGGATATTTTCAGTTTGGGCATCCCTGATAAATAGCATCTGCACACAATCTCTCCATGTATCAGATTTTTCCTAATCACTCCTTTTTCAAAATCCATCAAGTACTGAACACGTTCAATAACATCAAGAAAGAACTCGTTTTTGGCGTAATGTATCCCCTTTGTTCTCCATGATATGGGCATTATAATCGTCTTCGCAATATCGCCATTGATGTATAAATCATTACCGTCATTGGGGAGCTCGTCATTAGCGGCTTCTTTACCGGTATCATTCTTGTTCCTTAGTGTCTCCTTGACAGTTTCCACCACGTTTATGCCCCTATTTTCTTTATTGTTTACCATTATACTTTTTAATTTACTTTTGCCCACGCTTTTCCCTTTAGTGCCCTTTTTCTTCTTCCTTTTCTTCTTCTTATCCTTCCTCTTATTAGTATTGCTGTACTCGCTATCGCTATCGCTACCGCTACTACTACTGCTCTCTTCACCAGGGCTCCACTCCTCATTGTCTACTGTAACTCTTGGTACGTTGACCTTCACACGAATGTAGTCCTTGATGATACTTGGATCCGTCACTTGTACGATACCAAAGTCTATACATTCATCAATCAACTCCAGGACAAGTAAGATGTTGTCCAGTATGACATTCTTAGTTAAGACCTCGATTTCAAAATATTTTTGTAAAAGATGATAAAATTGTTCCAAAAAGGCTAGTATAGTCATTAAGTCTATATTTGGTTTGTCTGTGGTATGTATCACTGAAACGAAATGCAGAAAGTCTCTCTTCAAATGTATAAAGAACCAATCGTTTTGGGAGAGAATTGGAGGCGACCCGTCATGATAACATTGTTTGAAACTTGAAAGAACCGACGATAGATTCGGTAGTGCTCTAATATTCTTCGATACCAATGGCTCCAGATTTTCATCCAGGATAAAAAGGCTTGACGACATGCCTTTCCTTCCTGATTTCCTCTTTACTATTTTTGGGTCCCTTTATTTGCTTTTTGTCCAAGGCATTCTCAATTTTCCAATCTGGAATTTAAGCCCTTCCAGTTATAAAACAGTAAACACAACCTACCAAAAGCAGAAAGAAACCAAAGTAAGAATACAATGCACAACAAGATTGTTAGAATCGCGTCCAGTGCACTCACAGGGGGCAAACTACTCGAGAAGCTAAAACCCTTGACCCGTTGGGAAGTTCAATGGGACCCTAATAAGACCAAATGTTTGGGAATAACAAGAGAGGTAACATTCAAGGACTACGAAACCACATGGGCCTTTTTGACTCGTGTATCGATGAGATCTCATCTATGGGGCCACCATCCCCTGATTCACACAAGTTACACCTGGGTCAAGCTGGAACTTCATACGCATGACATAGACCCGAAAGACGGGGCTCACAGCCAGCTTAGCGATATAGACGTCCGGATGGCCAAGAGAATAGATTCCTACATCGATGAGATGACAACTTGATAAGGCAGGGCAGGTCTAAAAGGCTATTGCTCTTTCCATTTTTTTTTTCCTATCGATTTTACTACTAGAAATTTTTGCTACCCATACCCATTCTCGCATTGCAACATGGAAAAACTGAAAATTGAAAAAAAAGGTATTGAAATTTCAACTGTATTGTGTAAATCATTTTTGGGCAAACTAGACACAATAACTAGCGAACAGAAAAATGGATAGAACGTGGCTATTACTGACGTGGCTGTTGCTACTCTGTGGGGTAGTTCAAGGGAACCAAGAAAGCATAAATCAAAAATATCACGATGTCTGTTCAGGGATGTATTCCAAGGAGGATTTCAATGGAAAAGTTGACCCCTATATATCGTTTACGTTGGAGGAATTGTCACTTGCTGATGAAGACGATGATGGCGAGGGGGTTAGTGTTGCTGTGTTTGATTTCCAAGATTATGAGCATATTGGTGTGCGGTTACCAAATGGAGAAATTCAGTATATTTGCGATGACTACGCATTGGATTTGGGCCTCTGTGAGGATTCGTCGGAGGGGCAATTTATCATTCAAGAGACAGCCATCGATCCGTTCACCAGTAAGGAACATAAGCTAACGAGTCAGATTTTGACTTTCACTCAACAAGAATTGGGCACTAACGACAAGGTATACTCAATTAACAAAACTGGTTACTATTGTGTGACCACGTCATCTTTCATTTCTTCCAGTTCCAAGTTTAAGGCTACAGTGAATTTTAGGAACGCTTACGGTCAATTGGACGCTTCAGAGGCGTACAAGATGCCTATTTATGCCTTTTTGGCCGTCGCTTATGCCGTCTGTACATTAGTGTACTCTTGGCTATGCTGGAAGCATAGACATGAGTTACTGCCTTTACAAAGGTACATTTTGGTATTTTGTATTTTCCTAACAGCTGATACTATTTTCGTCTGGATGTACTATATTATTGAGAACCAGAAGGGAAACTCCAGCGTCGCTCTTCATGTCTATATGGTTTTCATATCGATCTTTAGCGCCGGTAAGATGACTTTCACGCTTCTCCTCGCCTTGCTGATATCTCTTGGATATGGTATAGTATATCCAAAACTGGACCGTACATTGCTAAGAAGATGTCAAATATTTGCGATATTTACGTTTGCAGTGTGCGTTGCATTCCTGGTCCAAAAATATTCCCAGAATTCTGAGTCTTTATCCAATTTGATTTTGATTACTGCTATCCCCTTAGTATTATGTCTATTCGCTTTCTATTATTTGACACTGTCTTCAATGAACAAAACAATGACTTATTTGAGGGAACAAAACCAAGTGGTGAAATTAAACATGTACAGAAAACTGATCATATTGTGTTATATTTCGTTGTTTATACTCTTCTTAGGCTTACTAGTCTCTACTTTTGCATACGTCGGTATGGACACTGTTGACATGATAGAACAATATTGGAAAACAGAATTCCTCATCACAGATACTTGGCCTAGTTTCGTTTACTTCTTGGTCTTCGTCATTTTCGCATTCTTCTGGAGACCTACAAGTACATCATATTTACTAGCGTGCTCGCATCAATTACCAACTGACATGGAAAATGTATCAGAATTCGATTTAGATGACATAAATTCCTTGTCTGATGAGGCATTGCCTAATAGAGAGCCACGTAATGACTACCAGGAACACGATCACAATATGGATATTGATTTAGCATCCGATTTTGAAGAAGTGCCAAGTGTAAATGCAAATACGAACGCAAATAATGACGTATTGTTCGACGTAGATTACGACAGAGATGCAAAAAATGATAGAAGTACTACATAAACGGACCAAATAACATAAATTTAGAAATTTCCTTTTTTTTTTTTTTTTCCCCTTGACTTTCTTTTCTTTTATGTACCTATAATGAAAGACTATTTTATAATTAGAGCTATTTAAAAATTATTAATGAGGTTGATGAGTGGATAGAATATTATATTTTGAAAGCTAAATTATTTCATCAACTTGTCCGAAATGTGATGATTGTCTATGTGCTCTCGCACTAATTTGGCTTGTTACTACATGCAGATCTTGTGGGTTCGAATTTTGCCATTCCCTTAATTTATAAGTTTGACCAGATAGATCCCAGTAAAGGCCTCGCAAAGTGGTATATATACCATGCCTACCTTCCCAGAGTGGATAAATACAAACGGCAAACGCACTGAAAAAAAGCCAGATGATCATCACAACAACCCAACCGGTAAAGAATTTTTTACTGAAGATATATTTGGAACCATACATGGGCATGGGCCAAACTACCAAAAATGCCAAAGCGAAAAAAACACATAGGAAGTATGCAATTTTTAAACCACGTGCTAGTTCTCTTTGTTCTTCGTCTAATTCATTTTGTAACTGTGTGTCATCTTCTTGAAAAATGGCATTACTTATTACAACACCAAGGTTAGGCTCAATCAATTTTTCATTATTTACTCTAACATCGTTTTTTTCACTATCTGAGACCAGAGAATTTGTTTCTTCTTCTTGTTCCTTATCGTTAGCTTCAGCATCGTAAAGCTGGATATCAGGGTCAGCCTGAACTAACTCTGCAGTTTCGTCAACTCTAGTAATATCTTTCATTTTCTCCCAGTCAAAATTTTGTGGCTTAAACACATACGTTAAAATAGGAATAAAAATGGCTGGTGATAGCAAAGCCACCAAGTTACCTGTTAACATTGGATAATCCATGAACGTAGTATCCACGGTCAATTCTTTATAAAGGGATTTGGTACAGACAAGCCATGACATTATAGCCAGTCCTGTGCCCAAAATAGGCGACACTACAGCGGCCACCAAATTCATGTCTTTGGAACATAAGGTCAAAACGACAGGTAATACTGCACTACTAATAATTATACCCATCATTTCATAGATATAACCCATAGAAATACCACCATAGTATAAACCAACCGAAAATCCACTCATGGCAAGACCAAAAAAGATACAAGCAACGTGTGATGTGTAAATCAATTTCTTACCGCTTGCACGAGGATCAATATATTCTCTATAGATATCGTAAGTGAAAACAGATGAAACGGCAATTAGTTCAGCAGACATAGCAGATGTGACGGCCATGAAAATCATTAGCAGCGATGCCACAGCACCCCCCTTACCCATGATAGCAATTGCAGCTGCCGGCAAGACTAACCCAGAATTTGCCTGGAACGAAGTAAGTGGATCAGGATAGGTGGGGAAGTTCGGAGACGTTTCCACCGCAAGACATGCTAATCCCATGGTCAATGAAATCAAAGAAGGTACTGCAAACCATGCTAACCCACCGATGGCATATGCTTTCAAACTCGCTGCGGGACTAGCAGAAATCGCTTTATTCCAATAACCATTATCAAGGAAAACGGTGCCGAAATTTCCAATCAGGTTAATAATTAATAAAATACCAGCGGATTTGGATGTCATGGTCATATATTCACCCTGATAGTTACCGTCTACTGGATGCCTCTTGGCGGCTTCACGAACTAAGTCATAAACTTTTCCCGGTGAGCCTAAAACATCACTAGTCGCATAAACTTTAAAGGCAAATACGAGGACAATGATGATAATGACACATGTGTGCATATAGTCCGTTAAGAAAGTTGCTTTAATCCCACCAAATAGAGTATAAACAACAACACCCACAGGCAGTAAAAAACATGATGCGATAGTGTTCATCCCGGTTAAATCACTAAAGACAGCAGAACCTGAAGTTAAAAGCATTGAAGTGACTAAAATATTCGTCGCGATGGCATAAAACAAGTAGCAACCATGGCCGATCTTACCATATCTTGTTCTCACTAATTCTAAATATGTGTGCGCATTGGGAGCCATTTGCTTGGTTTTAATTGCCAAAATTGCGAATGCAATAATTTGGAAGCATGCGCCAGCAGCGTACGCATAACCGCCAAATATACCGTCTGCATATTCCTTTGTTGACGACGTTAACAATGTAGAACACCAGATCCAACTAGAAACCACGGCTGCAGCCACTAAGCCGGTTTTTACAGATCTACCGGCGGTGGTGAATTCTTCTGCTGTGATGATTTCCTTTTGATAACGTTTCAGTAAATAAGTGGTCAAAACCATCATTCCTGCAAATACGGCCCCTAGGCCCAATACAATAGCGTACCCAGCGCCTTGAGGTAGCGGAGGTTTAAATTCTCCCATACTATAACAATGACAAATTTATGTTATTACTTTTTCTTGGATGAACCCAATTTAAGAATCTAGACAAGGGAAACTGCTAACAATAGTAAAGCTACGGCTATACTACTGCTTCATTTTATATACTTGGCGAACAAGACGTATCTTCATGCAACACCGATGAATAGAGCACATCTTGCCTGTTATCTAAGGATAACCGTACCGTAGAAAGCGCAATGATGAGTTACACCTTTCCCATAGGTACGCCTGCTTGTTTCTATGCTGCAACTGACTATTGGCCTGTCCACTCTCGAGCATTATTGTCTGTCGCATTTGCTATCATAAAATATCCCGATAAGATAACACCCAAATGTGCGCCGCCTCATTTCATCATCGGAAAAAAGGTGCGGCACCAATAGATAAACAGAATTGGAATGCCTAGTTTGAGTCAGCCTTGCTGCATAAAACAAATACCTGTATGACTGCTTTTGCATCTTTAAGAGAACCTTTGGTCTTGGCTAATCTCAAAATTAAAGTTCATATCTACCGTATGAAGCGCTGATAAAGAGCGCCAAATCTGCACCTTGTGCATTTTGTTCACACATTCTTGGCGCTCCTAACTGGAGAAACGTCTATCATTGAGGATAACTCCGGATAGTCGCATTCTGATTGAATAGCCGTCTAGCTCCCTATTGTGACTAGAATACTATTGACATCGTTTTCTCATCAAAACCTCCCGATAAAGGGAAAAAAAGAATTATCTGACCAGATCATTCGGAAAAATGCGTATCGTCATTGATATCCTTCTTGTCTTGTCTGCTGCTAACACTATTTACTATGGAAAGAGAGATTTCCCTGAAACTTCTTATTTTTATCTCTATAGAAGGGGAAAAGATAAAAGTAAAAATGTAAAAATGTTTACCTGCAAGTTCACACCTGTACATTTTCTACATCCGTAAACATAAGAGAAAAAATGCCACAACTATTTTTATGAAGATAAAGTTCGGGTAACGATAATGTTTTAATTTTGAAAAAAAAACTTCGACGCATTCGCGACTAGCCTCAGAGATTGAGTAATAGACCGTATTGAATTCAAAATAATAGTAAAGATGGGTTATTTCATTCAAGCTCAGCTTTAGATTGAAACTCCTACAAGAAAGCAAGTAAAATAAACAAAAAGGTATATACAAAATGTCTGACTTTCAAAAGGAAAAGGTTGAAGAACAAGAACAACAACAACAACAAATCATCAAGATTAGAATCACTTTGACCTCCACCAAGGTTAAGCAATTGGAAAACGTCTCTTCCAACATTGTCAAGAACGCTGAACAACACAACTTGGTCAAGAAGGGTCCAGTCAGACTACCAACCAAGGTTTTGAAGATCTCCACCAGAAAGACTCCAAATGGTGAAGGTTCTAAGACTTGGGAAACCTACGAAATGAGAATCCACAAGAGATACATCGACTTGGAAGCTCCTGTTCAAATCGTTAAGAGAATCACTCAAATCACCATTGAACCTGGTGTGGATGTCGAAGTTGTTGTTGCTTCCAACTAAGCTGGTTCTAACTGGAAATAATTTCCATTAGATTCCTCTTTTTCTCGTCCATTAACCAAAATATATTATTGAATTCAGCGGTTCCTTTTTTCTCATTTTCGCATATAGCTGCACTATTAGAATCAGCCCACTCTAGGTAAACACAGTTCCTCGATATACCTCTGTCTTACTATCAGTGGTTAAACCTTATGCAAATATAATATATATATATATATATATATATATATCTCATACTTTTGTTGATTCTTGTGTAATTATTGGAAAAGACAAAACAAAGCAAGCGTTTCTATTCATATTTACAAGTATTTTTTATGACAAACTATTTCTTAATTTTCCCACCGGCGGCTTTGAATAAGGCAATGTCATTGTCCTGCATAATATATTGTTTGCCTGCACGTTTGATAAGTCCCTTAGATTTTAGTAAAGACTCATTTAGCGGTGGTTCCATCTTCTTCAGATCGTCATATTTTATTACATCAGCGCTGATAAATGTTTCACGCAAGTCGCTATGGATTACACCCGCGGCCTCTTGAGCGGTGGTTCCCTCCCTTATATTCCATTGGTGAACTTCTTGTGGGCCGCATGTAAAGAAGCTAATTAAGTTCAACAACTTTCTCATTTCTAGTATTATTTGCGGTATCGCAGAAACTAACTGTTGATCAGAAACATTGGTATCTTCCTTGATCTTGTCAAAATACTCTGACGCTATGCCTTTACATTCCATCAATTGCGATTCAAATTCTGCACTGAAAAGTAGGAATTTATCTCCTGGCGAAAATTCGTTAATCCATTCTATAATATTTCTGACAAATTTATTTTCATTCCTAACGTAATCTTGAGGTGAAACATTTAGCAATATCAAAGTTGGTTTGGAGGTTAAAAAGTTATGCTTATTCAAAATTTTGACTTCATCCAGGTTCCAATGATCTTTGAAATGCCGGATTTTTTTACCGTTAAACAAATGTTCCTCTAATGCATCTAATAATTCTGTCTCTATCTTCATTTCCTGATGTTCTTTAGAATTCTTCGAAACCATTCTCATCTTCTTACTAAGTCTTTCCCTAATGTTTTCCAGAAATTCTAAGTCTTTCAAGATGAGTTCATCTTGTACCACGGATAGATCTCTGACAGGATCAACATTACCTTCTATATGGGTGATGTCTTCCTTTAAGAATCCTCTCACCACTTGAAATATCCCCTCTACGTGTCTGATATCGTTTAAGAACTTGTTACCCAAACCATGGCCTTGAGATGCGCCTCTGGTGAGCCCAGCAATATCATATATTGTGAGTGTTCCAGGTACGCATTTCGCACTCTGATATATTCTCAATAAATTAGAGAGCGGCACGCTAGGTATATTGACTTTGGCACATTCTGCGTCAATGGTAGCGAATGGATAATTTGCAGGATTTCCCAATTTTGAGTTTGTTATTGCTTGGAAAAAAGTCGATTTACCAACATTAGCAAGCCCTACTATCCCTGAAGTTGGATTATTCGATATCCTCCCAAGTAAAAATTTTCCTCCACCAATGTTCATATCCGATTATTACTTCTCTTTATTCTTTTATATCCATATGCTTCAAACTATACAATTAAATAGATGCATTAAGGTTTACAAATAAGCATATCTCATTAGATACGGATGGGAAAAATCAAGAATCATGCAATGAATTATAATGCTCACCTAATGCATAGCTGTGTTTATAGTAAACTAGCTTCAATTCAGGATTTTTCCCACATTCATTGTACACTTGAATAGGTCTTCCACTCATCAGAATGCTAATGGGGCAGTCGAAAACGTGAGAGAGAGCCAAAATCTCAATTTCACCACCCCATTGAGCTGTATGCTCCATCTCTTTCGTATACTCATCAATGTCTTTCATCTTCATAGTTTCTTCATCAAACAAATATGGAATGAAATCATCCCTGTGCTCCTGTACGTAATTACAACTCAACCATCTCAGCTTCATGACATCCATGTCTTGATCCAGTTTTTTTGGATCATGGCGTAATTTTAACTGATCTAATATAGATGCAAAGAGACAGTGGCCATCGGGTTGTATATCGAATTGTTTCAGTTTCTTCAACTCGCATAACTGATCTATAGACTCCTGCTCCATTTTTTTCAAGTCCGGTTGTTTGGATGCTTCTAAAGCAGCCTCTTCTTTCATTTTAGCAATTGCTGCATCTCTTTTGGCCAATCTTTCCTTTTGTCTATTGCGACGCTTCTTTGTCTGGCCTTGTTGCTGTTGTTGAACGGGAACATTCTGTTGTTCTTTCTCATCTCGAGATATGGATAGTTGTTCTAAAAGTTTTTCAGGAGTCACTTCATCTTCTTGTTCTGCGTCAAACACTTCATTATTTGCAATTTTCCAATCCCTTATTTCATTTTCTTGCTTAGTCTTTAGTTTATCTTGAAGATCTAGGCATTTCGAATTAACTTCTTTCCTTTTGGATTTAGTAGCCTGCTTTTTCATACCCGTTATCTTATTCTGTAAATCTTTATTTTCCTTGCGATGTCTCGCCAAAATATCTTCCATGTTTTCCAAATTCTCTCCTGATTCCATGCCGGTCATGATGAATATCTCTTGTTCTCTCTACTAGATTGAATGCTGTGCTTTAGTTGGATTTTGTATTAGATGCTTTCGAGATGCCCAAACTAAAAACAAGGCGTGAAGAAAAAGAAATTTCGCGACGCATAATAATACTTTCTTTGACAGGGCCAGGGCTGCCAACTTTTCAGATTTTAACAATTGAGAAATTTATTGTGGTAAGAAAACCATAAATTTCCACTCTGTTGGAATTAAAATTTCCTGTATTGAACGAGAGTAGAAGCACACAATTTTCTTGAAGAAAAAGTAGTTAGTCTTCCATAATGTTCAATGGCCTTATCACACAAAAAAAAAAGAATGAAAGTACTATCAGCTTATAAGTCCTGATTAATTAAAAAAAGAATGCAGGAATAGCACCTTATAGTAAAAAAAGTAAATTTAAGTAATTAAATATAACTATACTGTAACTTTTTTGAATTGTATTTTCCCTGGCATTTACAATCTTTTTGTAACCTGGAATTTAACGATAACTGACACAAGTGATTCTTGATAATAAAAAAAAAAAGGAAAAATATTTCACTGTTCTACATAGTATATACAAGATCAATGACGGTTTTCTCTGGAGTAAATAAAATAGAGTTTGAAGGTACTTTCGAAGGTATTGGAAAGGATGTTGTTATGTCACAAATGATAAGGGCCTTGCAGAAACATTTTCCTTCGATACGTGACAAGAATTATGAGTTTAGCCTATTTTTGCACATTTTTCAAAGATATGTCTTAGAAAATACTTCAATCACCCATGATCTAGTTTGTGACAAAATTAGATTACCGATAATTGATGAAGTGGTTGAACTCGATGATATTAAAAATTACGGTTTGTTAGAGGGTAAACTATTATCAAAGTTAGCTATTTTAAAATTAACCGGAAAGGCTAATCCAATCATTGGTAAAGAAAGCCCTTTATTCGAAGTAAAAAATGGGATGTCTTCATTGGATGTAATAGTTCGACAAACGCAAAATTTGAATGTACGATATAATTCAGACGTTCCTCTTATATTTATGACCTCGCTTGAAACTGAATCTCAAGTATCAAACTTCCTTGAAGAGCATTATTCTTCTAGCAAAGTGAGATGGAAAACCGTAGTTCAGTCAAGCTTTCCACAAATTGATAAAGATAGATTATTACCTATCGATTTACAAATAAATTCTCATGAAAATGATTTTTGGTATCCTTGCGGGACTGGTAACCTAACTGACACTTTGTATTTTTCAGGAGAATTGGACAAATTAATTGCTCAAGGAAAAGAGATTTTATTTGTTTCAAATGTTGACAATTTGGGCGCTACAGGAGATTTGAACATTTTAAATTTCATCATAAATGAAAAAATCGAGTATCTTGTTGAAGTAGTTGAAAGGACTGCAAATGTTTCAAACACTGGAGTGTTGGCAACATATAAAGGTAAACTACGATCGGTTTATTACAACTGCTTATCCAATGAAAGTGCAAGCACGTGTCGAATTGTCAACACTAATAACATTTGGATTGATTTGAAAAAGCTAAAGGTGCTAATAGAGTCTAATAGTTTAAATTTGCCAATTCATTCTAGTGAAAGTAAAATAACACACAAAAATGAAGAGATAGAGTGTCTTCAATTTAAGACACAGTTGGTCGATTGTATTGCCTTCTTTCCGAACAGTCGAGTATTGAAAGTATCAAGAGACAGATTTTTACCCCTAAGAACATGTAAGGACTTGTTTTTGTTGAAATCAACATTATATGATCTCGATTCAAATGGAACATTTAACCTCTACCCTCTGAAATTTGGATTATTACCTTCAATCGACTTGGGCGATGAGTTTGCAACTTATGAGACTTTTAAGATAGGAGTACCAGATATTCCTAATATTCTGGAATTAGAGCATTTAACTGTGATGGGAAATGTGTTTTTTGGTCGTAATATAACTCTGAAAGGGACGGTCATTATAATATGTGATGAAAATGATGTAATTACTGTTCCCGATGGCTCTATTTTGGAAAATGTAACGATTTGGCATAAATCTCAGCTGGAGGATATGAATGGATATTAAACAAGAGAAACTTTTGGGTAAAATGCATGAATAAAGTTTTCTTCTATTCCCACTATGTAAGAGGAATCATGTATCCTCACAGAAAAAAAAAACTGGAGCACATTGCAATAGTGGCATTACATTGCAATTTGTGGGAAGAGAAGTATACACATCAGATACGTAGGTATTTATCAAATTCTGAAAATCACTCATCATTTTTGTAGTATTTTTTTTCTCCCCATTTATTCTTCAGTCACTTATAAGGGATAATTCTTAAATAAATAAGAAATACTTTCACCATTATGCAAACGACGAATACTTTCAGCCAGCACACTACTGATGTCAATGACTGCCAGTTTTGGGCACTTCTTGATTTTTTCTTCAAATGGAACAGTATTTGTGCAAACAACTCTATCCAGTTTAGAATTGTTAATATTTTCAATAGCTCTGCCTGATAAAACACCGTGCGTGACAATAGCAATAACAGATTTAGCTCTATTCTCCAAAAGAATTTCAGCAGCCTTAGCTAAAGTACCACAAGTATCGGCCATATCATCAACAATGATACAAATCTTATCAGTAACATCCCCAACAAGAACCATACGAGAAACCTCATTGGCACGAGCTCTTTCCTTATGGATCAATGCAAAATTTAGATCCAAACGATCAGCCAAAGTGGCAGCACGTTTTGCCCCACCAGCATCTGGCGAAATTATTATTGAATCCATATAGTTGACATTTTCCTTGATATACCTAACTACGCTTGGTTCTGCATATAAATTATCTACTGGGACGTCGAAGAACCCTTGAATTTGGGAAGCATGCAAATCCATAGTAATAACATGATCACACCCGGCTGTTGTTAACATATCGGCCATCAATTTAGCGGTAATAGGAGCACGAGACTTATCCTTTCTATCTTGTCTTGCATATGGGAAATTTGGAATAATAGCAGTGATTCTTCTTGCAGACGCAGTCTTCGAAGCATTGATCATGATCAGTAGTTCTAGAACACGATCGTTCACGACACCAGAGCCAATTTGCGTGATGATAAAGATATCTTGGTCCCTAACAGATTCTCCAATAGAAAAGGAAACCTCACCGGTTGGATCTCTCTTTAGTTTGCTGCTTGTTAACTGTAGACCTAGCCTTTTGGCAACAAGTTCAGCTAAACCTCGGTGGACATCTGGTGCTAATAATTTGATGGAATTTGTTGGCATTTTGTAATCCTAAGTGAATATATGAGGCTCAGTTTGAATGGGTAGGTTCGTTTATCCTGCGCTGGCAAAGTACGTAGAAAAAAGAGTATGAATCTTTCTTAGATATATTCAAGAAAAAGTAAGTAAATAAGAGGGTACGTGATTATAAACAGATACGAGTTTAGCGAATAATACCGTTCGCAATCATAACTTTATAAAACTCATCCTATTACTTACTATTCGACTGGAAAATTTTCGCAGGCAAAAAAAAAAAAAAAAAAAAAAGAAAAGAAAAATCGATGAGCCTGCCGTACACAGAGATATAATAAATTTAGAATGCAAGAATGGTATGGCGGTGATGAAGATAATCATTTCCCTGCTTTTTTATTTTTGTTGCGCTTCTTCTTGCTTTTGGATGCCTGTGCTGCCCCATGTGGTTGCTGTATTAGGATGGTACCTTCTTTTACACTCTCATCAGCGTCTTTGAATTTTTCTTGAGAATCTAGATAAAACATTAGGTCCTTGACTTGCTCTTCCAAATCTTGTTTAGACTCTTCTAACGCTTTGTTTTCTCGCTCTAACTGCTCTTGTTTTTTTGATAAGTGATCTAGGTTCGCTTGTAGTCCTTCGATTACTAACATATCTTCCTCAAGCTTAGATTTCTGGGCCATTTCCCTTTTCTGCCACTCCTTTTGAGTGACCTGAAATTGGAGTTTCAAATCTTCCATAGACTTCTTCAAACTTTCAACATTCGAAGAATCAGACGCAGTTTGATCTTTTTCTTGTAATTTCAGTTCATAATATTCTCTTTGAGACTCTAATTGAGATATTAGGACTTGCACATATTCTAGATGATACTCCCTATGCCTTAAAAAATTTGCCGCCAGCTCGCCATCTTTTTTATTAGAGTTCGATTTCTCACCGTTTTTGCTCCTGTTCCCGTAAACAACATTTTGTAGTTCATCGGAGTTGCCTATATCATTGTTGTCATCGTCACCGGAGCCGCCGACCTCTACTAACTTCCCATCAACTTCATTTTGAACTAGGCGATGGACATAATTATCACCCGCATAATCCCACACTCTTTGTGTCCGTATATCCATCGCAAAACAATGTAAAGTTTCTTCATAATGCTTGATTGCGTGTTTGGAATTGTAACGACCGCATCCAACATTACCGCAGATCAAGCAAATCCATAGATTATCAGTGGAACCACATGTTGCACAATGTGCGGAATCACCTGCCTGTTTCAATAATGATTCCCTGCTTAGCCGCAGACTTGAATGTCGACACACTGGACACCTTGAATTCTTCCACTTATTTAAGCATTGGCAATGAAAAGTGTGCTGGCACGGGATCGTTACTAATCCAGTAGTTTCTGAATCCATTCTTTCAAGGCAAACGGGACATGTGGGGAGTTCGACTTTTACCAGTTCCTTTTTTTTCTTAACAGTGAATGGATCAGTAAGCAGATAGGGGAAGTCCTCGTTAGCGGCTGGTCTTTGGAAGAGCTTTTTTTGAAAAACTATTTCTTTTACAGAGATCACATGGCATGTTTCGGGATCCATCCTGCTGAAACTTTTGCCATTGAACTCTTCCTTGAAATTTTTCGCATCAAGTGCATTCCTGAATTTAATTAAGACCGTGAAATTAAAACCCATTCCCTTCTGCTGATTTCGTAATATACGAAAGTTTGAAACTTGCTTATTAACAATATCATCACCAATATAAAAATGCAATAAATCGTGAACGGTAAAATAAGTTGGAACAAACAGGATACATATCATAGTATCATCTCCCGGGATAGTCAAAATCTCCTTCTCATTAAGAGTATTATTGGCATTGCTTAGCTTGAATAGCCTTATTATCCCATGGCCTAAGTATTGTGAAGTAATCAAATCACTTTCCTCTTCTTTTGATGTTTGATTTTTGAAATCAGTTATCATGTCTATTTCCAAGTCACAGACTCTCCAATCCTGCCAGTCTTGATTATTACTTTTAATACTTTCTTCCCCGATACTTTTTGCCTTCAACTTTTTCGGAATACTCTTGAAAATTTGATAAGCGGATTCAACCTGATTTTGGTTTCCAAATTCTAAAGTAATGATATACTCAAATTGATCCATAGATGTGAGGGCCAACCAGAAAGTAATACATTCAATGCTACTATTCCGTTATTGCCTCTATGTGTTTTCCTTTGAACTTTTACTTAATCCGCGGGTGAAATTTCATTTTTATATTTTCCATTTTATAACAGGCCGTCCCCTAAAAACACCGCGTAAGAACATAGTTTATACACTTATATAAGTAAAAGGTGTAGTAGGTTGGAATGGTAAAGGGCGTATTGTGTGTCAATTATGCGATGAAAATGTATACTTCGAAGTCAATAAAAAAAGAACCTGGTTTGCCTCATGAAGATGTTGCCTGCCCTTTCTTATTTAGTGTTTGTAAGTTATTTTTGTCAAAGTCTATTCATTCATTCAAAGTAGCTTCCTCCACTAGAAAATCGATTAAACTTCTTGGATACGCAGGTCCATGGGTATGACAACATTCTTGTCCTTGCAATTTGCTCATAACGTATGTCACATCAAAGTCCCTCTCTTCTGAAAGTTTGTAAAGATACTCCCAGGTGGCGGGGACTGTTAGTACATGTCTTCCTGCTTCGTCAGTATACTGGGTATTTCGCTTCATAATTTCATTATCCTTTAGCGAATACTTGCCTTTGTGATTCAGTTTGCTTTCCAGGACCATAGAGGTAAAAAATTCATCTTTCGTTGGGAAAGAATATTTGTAGTTGGTATCATCTTCTATGTCCTTTGAAAAATTTTCATTACCACTCCGCAGTAGCAGTCTGTTCTCTGCGTTGATTTCAGTATTTGCCTTTCTTAGTTCCTCAATTTCTTTCAATAAACTTTGGCGGTTCCTTTCACTTTCTAACAATTTATCTTGTAATTCTTTCATTCTGGCTTCTTTTCTCTCTCTGAAGGCTTTTTGGGCGGCTCTGTTTTGAGCCTTTTTCTTTGCCTTAGAGTCATCTGGAACATTCTCATTATGAGCAACTGAGGGACTCCTCGAACTTGGAGATATACCATTATTTTTAGAAAAATAATTTGTATTACTATAACTATCATTATCATTATTATTGTTATCTGCCATAACATAGGTAGAGTAGTCGCCTGAAATAGGGGTTAGTTGAATTGCTTGAAGATCACTACCCTTAGGGAAAGATATGTTGTTCTGTAATAGCAAATCATTATTTGATCTGTCAAGGTTCAAAGCAGGACACTGGTCTTCCAAAATTGGGAAGGGTGCTGTTTGCTCGCTCAATAGGTCTGGTTGTTGTTTTATACATTTGCTATCTTCTTGGAATAGACTATTTCTGATACAACAATCCTCCTCTTGGCATTGAGGGTTAATAAATTTCATGAATCCGCTGGTATTATCATCCATATTAGAAGGCGTCATAACAATTGCTTCAGCCTTATTCTTCGTTAGTTTATACTGGAAGTAAAGCAAACACCTACTGCCCCTTTTATCGAAATGATAAACAAATAAGAAAGCTCAGAGGGCCTCCGGTAATATTCAAATCGATCTGTTTTATAATGCTTATTGAATAATAATGCCGTTGCTGTACTCTTAACATAAAGCTACGAAAATCCACTATACATTTTTCTAAAGAAAAAAAAAAAATTCAAAAAAAATTGATTTCGCCCAGGATCGAACTGGGGACGTTCTGCGTGTTAAGCAGATGCCATAACCGACTAGACCACGAAACCAAATTCTTATTGATTATGTTGTATTACGGGCTCGAGTAATACCGGAGTGTCTTGACAATCCTAATACAAACAGTCTTAGGGAAGTAACCAGTTGTCAAAACAGTTTATCAGATTAATTCACGGAATGTTACTTATCTTATATATATTATATAAAATATGAATCATACTGTTGGAACGAGAGTAATTGATAGTGACATGAGTTGCTATGGTAACAATCTAATGCTTACATCGTATATTAATGTACAACTCGTATACGTTTAAGTGTGATTGCGCCTATTGCAGAAGGAATGTTAAACGAGAAGCTCAGACAATACTGAAGCGGTGTTAAAGACCTATTAGTTGAACATGTTATGGTAGGTACATATATGAGGAATATGAGTCGTCACATCAATGTATAGTAACTACCGGAATCACTATTATATTGGTCATAATTAATATGACCAATCGGCGTGTGTTTTATATACCTCTCTTATTTAGTATAAGAAGATCAGTACTCACTTCTTCATTAATACTAATTTTTTACCTCTAATTATCAACATGGCGACCCCAGTGAGGGATGAAACAAGAAATGTTATTGACGACAACATTTCTGCGCGGATTCAATCGAAAGTCAAAACAAATGATACTGTCAGACAGACGCCATCATCATTAAGAAAAGTTTCTATTAAAGATGAACAGGTGAAACAATATCAAAGAAACTTAAATAGGTTTAAAACCATACTAAATGGTTTAAAGGCAGAAGAGGAAAAACTTTCTGAGACTGATGATATTCAGATGCTAGCTGAAAAATTATTAAAACTCGGAGAAACCATTGACAAGGTTGAGAATAGGATTGTGGATCTAGTTGAAAAGATACAATTATTGGAAACAAACGAGAACAATAATATATTACATGAACATATAGATGCTACAGGGACTTACTATTTATTCGATACGTTAACTTCAACCAACAAAAGATTCTACCCTAAGGATTGTGTTTTTGATTATAGGACTAATAATGTCGAGAACATTCCTATTCTCTTAAACAATTTTAAAAAATTCATCAAGAAATATCAATTTGATGATGTCTTTGAAAATGATATCATAGAAATCGATCCTCGTGAAAATGAAATCTTGTGCAAGATAATCAAAGAAGGACTCGGTGAAAGTTTAGATATCATGAACACAAATACAACTGACATTTTTAGGATAATCGATGGTTTAAAAAACAAATATAGAAGTTTACATGGTAGAGATGTCAGAATTAGAGCCTGGGAAAAGGTTTTGGTTGATACAACATGTAGAAATTCCGCATTGTTAATGAATAAACTTCAAAAGTTGGTACTAATGGAAAAATGGATTTTTTCTAAATGCTGCCAAGATTGTCCTAATCTAAAGGATTACCTACAAGAAGCTATCATGGGAACCTTACATGAATCCTTAAGAAATTCTGTGAAACAACGTTTGTACAACATTCCACATAACGTAGGAATTAATCACGAAGAATTTCTAATCAATACTGTTATTGAAACAGTAATTGATTTGAGCCCAATTGCAGACGATCAAATAGAAAATAGCTGCATGTATTGCAAATCTGTTTTCCATTGCTCAATTAACTGCAAAAAGAAACCAAATAGGGAACTTAGGCCTGACTCGACCAATTTCTCAAAAACCTATTATCTACAAGGTGCACAGAGACAACAACAACTTAAGTCCAGTGCAAAACGAACAAAAGTCTTGGAACAAGACACAAAAAAAGTCAAACAAAGTGTACAACAGCAAAAAACTGGTAATTATTGATACCGGTTCCGGCGTAAACATTACCAATGACAAAACCTTACTGCATAATTACGAAGACAGTAATCGCAGTACACGATTTTTTGGTATTGGGAAAAACAGTTCAGTGTCTGTTAAAGGGTATGGCTATATAAAAATCAAGAATGGTCACAACAATACTGACAATAAGTGTTTATTGACTTACTATGTACCGGAAGAAGAATCCACTATAATCAGCTGTTATGACTTAGCCAAGAAAACCAAAATGGTTTTAAGTCGAAAATATACCAGATTGGGAAACAAAATCATAAAAATTAAAACCAAGATAGTTAATGGTGTCATTCACGTAAAAATGAACGAGTTAATTGAACGTCCTTCCGATGATTCAAAAATAAATGCAATAAAACCTACTTCTTCTCCTGGATTTAAACTAAATAAAAGGTCTATTACCTTGGAAGATGCTCATAAAAGAATGGGCCATACAGGAATTCAACAAATTGAAAATTCCATAAAACATAATCATTATGAAGAATCCCTTGACTTAATCAAAGAACCAAATGAATTTTGGTGTCAAACCTGTAAAATCTCTAAAGCCACGAAAAGAAATCATTATACCGGGTCTATGAATAATCATAGTACTGATCATGAACCAGGATCATCATGGTGCATGGATATATTTGGCCCTGTATCAAGTTCAAACGCGGACACTAAAAGGTACATGCTTATTATGGTGGATAACAACACGAGATATTGCATGACCTCCACACACTTCAATAAGAATGCTGAAACTATTTTAGCTCAAATCAGAAAGAATATTCAGTACGTGGAAACACAATTTGACAGGAAAGTCAGAGAAATTAATTCAGACAGAGGTACTGAATTCACAAATGATCAGATAGAAGAATATTTTATTTCAAAAGGAATACATCACATACTTACTTCTACACAAGATCATGCTGCTAATGGAAGAGCAGAAAGATACATCAGAACAATAGTAACTGATGCAACAACACTCCTAAGACAAAGTAACTTAAGAGTAAAATTTTGGGAATACGCAGTAACTTCTGCTACCAATATAAGAAATTGCCTGGAACACAAAAGTACAGGTAAACTACCATTGAAGGCAATCTCACGTCAACCTGTTACAGTGAGATTAATGTCATTCTTACCATTTGGCGAAAAAGGAATAATTTGGAATCATAATCACAAAAAATTGAAACCATCTGGACTTCCTTCTATAATTCTATGCAAAGATCCAAATAGTTATGGATACAAATTCTTTATACCATCCAAAAATAAAATTGTCACATCTGATAATTATACAATTCCCAACTATACGATGGACGGTAGAGTAAGAAATACTCAGAATATTTACAAGAGTCATCAATTCAGTTCACATAATGATAATGAAGAAGATCAAATCGAAACGGTCACAAACTTATGTGAAGCTTTGGAAAACTACGAAGATGATAATAAACCAATTACTCGCCTGGAAGATTTGTTCACAGAGGAAGAGTTATCTCAAATAGACTCAAACGCAAAATACCCATCTCCTAGTAATAACCTAGAAGGGGACTTGGATTACGTATTTTCTGATGTTGAGGAATCTGGAGATTATGACGTTGAATCTGAACTTTCAACGACAAATACTTCAATCTCAACTGATAAAAACAAAATTTTGTCAAACAAGGATTTTAATTCAGAACTTGCATCGACTGAAATATCCATCAGTGAAATCGATAAGAAAGGATTAATAAATACAAGTCATATTGATGAAGATAAGTATGATGAAAAAGTCCACAGAATTCCATCGATTATACAAGAGAAACTGGTAGGAAGTAAAAATACTATTAAAATCAATGACGAAAACAGAATCTCCGACAGAATTCGTAGTAAAAATATTGGGAGTATCTTAAACACTGGACTCAGTAGATGTGTAGATATCACCGATGAATCTATTACTAACAAAGATGAGTCAATGCACAACGCAAAACCCGAACTAATTCAGGAGCAGTTCAATAAAACAAATCATGAAACTTCGTTTCCTAAAGAAGGGAGCATTGGAACAAATGTAAAATTCCGAAATACAGACAATGAGATTTCTTTAAAAACAGGCGATACGAGTTTACCAATAAAAACTTTAGAAAGCATTAACAATCACCATAGTAATGATTATTCCACAAACAAAGTTGAAAAGTTTGAGAAGGAAAATCATCATCCGCCCCCGATTGAGGACATTGTGGATATGAGTGATCAAACTGATATGGAATCAAACTGTCAGGATGGTAATAACTTAAAAGAATTAAAAGTCACCGATAAAAATGTACCAACTGACAATGGAACAAATGTGTCACCAAGGTTGGAACAAAATATTGAAGCATCTGGATCACCAGTACAAACAGTTAATAAAAGTGCCTTCTTAAACAAAGAATTCAGTTCTTTGAACATGAAAAGAAAACGGAAAAGACACGATAAAAACAATAGTCTAACAAGCTATGAATTAGAAAGAGATAAGAAGCGTTCAAAAAGGAATCGAGTGAAATTAATTCCAGATAATATGGAAACAGTTTCAGCACAAAAAATTAGAGCCATATATTATAATGAAGCTATTTCAAAAAATCCTGACCTCAAAGAAAAACATGAATACAAACAGGCATATCATAAAGAATTACAGAATTTAAAAGATATGAAGGTATTTGATGTCGATGTGAAGTACAGTAGATCAGAAATCCCTGATAATTTAATAGTACCCACCAACACGATATTCACAAAGAAAAGAAATGGGATTTATAAGGCTAGGATAGTCTGCAGAGGTGATACTCAGTCACCAGACACTTACAGTGTAATAACTACAGAATCTTTAAATCACAATCATATTAAGATATTCTTAATGATTGCAAACAACAGAAATATGTTTATGAAGACCCTGGATATCAATCATGCATTCCTATATGCTAAATTGGAAGAAGAAATATACATCCCACATCCGCATGATAGGAGATGTGTAGTCAAGCTAAATAAGGCGTTATATGGTCTAAAACAGAGTCCTAAAGAATGGAATGATCATCTAAGACAATACTTGAATGGAATTGGACTGAAAGATAACTCTTATACTCCGGGATTATACCAAACCGAGGATAAAAATCTAATGATTGCAGTCTATGTTGATGACTGCGTAATTGCGGCAAGCAATGAACAGAGATTGGATGAATTCATAAACAAATTGAAAAGTAATTTTGAACTGAAAATTACAGGAACATTAATAGATGATGTACTCGATACAGATATATTAGGAATGGATCTAGTATACAACAAAAGACTTGGTACTATCGATTTAACATTAAAATCATTCATAAATAGAATGGATAAAAAATACAACGAGGAATTGAAAAAGATTAGAAAAAGTTCAATTCCGCATATGTCAACTTATAAAATAGATCCTAAGAAAGACGTACTGCAAATGTCAGAAGAAGAGTTTAGACAAGGTGTTCTAAAGCTACAACAATTACTAGGTGAACTAAACTATGTCAGACACAAATGCAGATACGACATTAATTTTGCTGTTAAGAAAGTGGCTAGACTAGTAAATTACCCACATGAAAGAGTCTTTTATATGATTTACAAAATAATCCAGTACTTGGTTCGGTATAAAGATATTGGAATACACTATGACCGAGACTGTAATAAAGACAAGAAGGTTATTGCTATAACTGATGCATCAGTTGGATCAGAATATGATGCTCAATCAAGGATTGGAGTTATATTATGGTACGGTATGAATATTTTTAATGTTTATTCTAACAAGAGCACAAACAGATGTGTATCATCAACAGAAGCAGAGCTTCATGCCATTTATGAAGGCTATGCAGACTCAGAAACGTTGAAGGTAACATTAAAGGAGCTAGGAGAAGGAGACAATAATGACATTGTCATGATCACTGACTCAAAGCCAGCCATTCAAGGATTAAATCGCAGCTATCAACAACCAAAAGAGAAATTCACTTGGATAAAAACTGAAATAATAAAAGAAAAAATTAAAGAGAAGAGTATAAAACTGTTAAAAATTACCGGCAAAGGTAATATTGCTGATTTACTAACAAAACCAGTATCAGCATCTGATTTTAAAAGATTTATACAAGTATTAAAAAATAAAATAACATCACAGGATATTTTGGCCTCAACAGACTATTGATAATTAATTAATGAAGTTCTAAACACACAATGAATATCTGTTGAAGTACAATAATATATCTTTAAGGGAGCATGTTGGAACGAGAGTAATTAATAGTGACATGAGTTGCTATGGTAACAATCTAATGCTTACATCGTATATTAATGTACAACTCGTATACGTTTAAGTGTGATTGCGCCTATTGCAGAAGGAATGTTAAACGAGAAGCTCAGACAATACTGAAGCTGTGTTAAAGACCTATTAGTTGAACATGATATGGTAGGTACATATATGAGGAATATGAGTCGTCACATCAATGTATAGTAACTACCGGAACCACTATTATATTGGTCATGATTAATATGACCAATCGGCGTGTGTTTTATATACCTCTCTTATTTAGTATAAGAAGATCAGTACTCACTTCTTCATTAATACTAATTTTTTACCTCTAATTATCAACACATACTGTAGAGTGGGTGAATTTTGAGATAATTGTTGGGATTCCATTTTTAGTAAGGCAATAATATTAGGTATGTAGAATATACTAGAAGTTCTCCTCGAGGATTTAGGAATCCATAAAAGGGAATCTGCAATTCTACACAATTCTATAAATATTATTATCATCGTTTTATATGTTAATATTCATTGATCCTATTACATTATCAATCCTTGCGTTTCAGCTTCCACTAATTTAGATGACTATTTCTCATCATTTGCGTCATCTTCTAACACCGTATATGATAATATACTAGTAACGTAAATACTAGTTAGTAGATGATAGTTGATTTTTATTCCAACATATATGATAGCTGATTTTTATTCCAACAATTTATACGCTTGGGTGGATATCTAGGCAAGAAGGGCCTTGTGTTTTCTCAATATTATGGTACATCACAAATAAAATTGAGCAGCGATATGTTCCGAACACATGCCGTTACCTGATGGAATGAGAAATAGGTCTATTCTATCGATCTTTATCTATATTACTGGTATATTATGATGTATGACGTAAAAAGATGTAGCAAAGAATGGCAAAAGCTATCAAAAATTTAATGAAACCTAAAACGCAAGGATTGACAGTGATGTAATAATGAACGAGGGCATATTGAAGTTTAAGATTTAGTTTAGTGACACTGCTTAGGCAAAATACTATTCTAAAACAGATATGATTTTCGTTCACGATGCAAAAGGTTTATATAAGTTATTTAATAGTAAATAAAAAAACATGCAGACGCATAAGTCACCATTGACTCATGCTTATTATTATATCCAATGATTTATTTTTTTTTGTTTTCGTTGATATCGCGGGCATCTTAACTCTTCTGGTCATAACTGGGGGGATGTGTGACGATTATAAAAGTTTTTGGGCTCAGTAATTTTTTGCCGCCTTGTAGTGCTGTCCAGGTCCTCTTTATTTAGGTTAACAATTCCGGCTACATTATTTGCTGTAATTCTAGCATTGCGGTTTATGCCAACAGCAGCCATTTTTTTGAGTAAGTCATCTGGGCTTTCTGCATCCTTGCTTGAGTGAAATTCTTTCGACACCGCCCTAAACAGTCCGCCCAACGTGGTACTGTTTGCTTTACGTAATGAATGAGCATCGTCTGTGTATGCTGGAGACGAGGCGGGAGCGTTATGAGGAAAAGTATCCTGTGTCGTTCTAGGTAATATCGGAGGCGTCACTTCCCTAGAAGATACATTTTCAGCAAGATGGGTAATTATTTTTTCTAGCCTGGTACCTGGTTTATTTTCCAAAATATTATAACCACCATTTTTTTCGTACTCCTTTTGCTCACGATCTTCTTCAGTTTTCACTAGCCTTAACAGGTTATCATCCTCCTTTTTTTTATTCTTCACGTACGCGGAGTTATGTGTTTCGGCTCTTCTTAAGAAAAGCTCATTTTCCTTAGGGTCGTAAGTTGCATCTTCAATCGTTTTTTCTCTTTCTAG
This sequence comes from Saccharomyces cerevisiae S288C, assembly GCF_000146045.2. Classification (NCBI taxonomy): domain Eukaryota; kingdom Fungi; phylum Ascomycota; class Saccharomycetes; order Saccharomycetales; family Saccharomycetaceae; genus Saccharomyces; species Saccharomyces cerevisiae. The sequence goes on from NC_001140.6 coordinate 93,251, forward strand.
CGGTTCCCCCATTCCCCTTACAGGAAAGACACCAGGCGGCGATCTCAAACTGTGGCGCTTGTTAATACGGTGCCTGTTAATAGATTTGATCGAGTGATTGTGAGGCAGATTGTGAGGCAACCCCAGGTGTGGAGATCTTGTCGTAGAGTTACTTTTAGGTATGAATTGTACGGGTTCTCCCAAGTCCGATTCCATTGTAACATTGTCGGAAGTTATAACTGATGAAGGTATGGATCGAAGCGAATTTAGACTTCTGCCGGTGAAATAGCTCGAGTTATCGTGATTTGTATTATAAATGCTTGCAAAGCCCTTTTCAGTAAGGTTTTCAAGATCTTCACCGGTTTCAGTTGCATCATCGTCACACTCATTTTTTTGTATTCTTACAACTCTTGAATCCATATTCAGTTCTGGTTGCTCATCTCTTGCTTCGTATTCTGGTAAAGATAATCTCTTTCTATCACGTTCCACAACCACCAAATGTAAGTAGAAGGGAACGACTGCACTAAAAAAGAGTCCTCCAACGATGTTACCTAAAGAAGCGGGAATTAGTAGTTTCCATATATATTTACCCACTGAAACATTTGCACCGTTAAGCATTGCAATGAAAGATGCAGACATATCTCCGACTACATGTGTAAATCCGATACCAATAAAGTCAATGATAGGGAATGACATTAGAATAAACTTCACATGAATAGGTTTTGCCATTAACTGTAAATATATGGCTAAACAAACAAAAAAATTGCACGCTATTCCTTTTAAAAAGGTTTGGACGAATGAATATGAAACTTTTTGTTCTATGATTTGCCGTGAGCCTATTATCCAAAGCTTCTGAGAACTAATACCAGAAAGATGACCAAAAAGATATGAAACAAAAAGTGAGCCAGCAATATTACCTAACCAACTGACAACCCACGAAATCATCAAATCATAGATAGTTACTGCTTTTCTCAGAACTCCAACGGAGAAAAATAGGATATTAGAGTTGAAGAGGTCAGCACCCATCATTACTACATAGAATAGTCCCATGGCGAAATTAACACCAGTAATAAGATTCACAATACCCGGGTTTCGTGCGACTATGTCAGGATCTTCGGAATATACCGCTACCAATAGGAACGAACCACTACTAAACAGAACGCCACCAAGTATGGAATTTATTAGCAATGTATCTAGTTGCAGTCTTGCTTTCTTCATTGCAGTGGCCACCACCGCTAATGCAGTTTCATGTGGTGTAAGATAGTTTGAGTCGTCAACCATTTTTTCTAACAATGCCTTTAGAAAATCCTTTCCGTCACTGTTCCATGAAATAATCTTGTTAGTTTATGAAAATAAAAAACTTCACTCAACTGGAAAATTCTAGAAGACGAGAGAGGATGTTATATCGGTAGGAATTTCTCGTATATGTGGGAAATAAGAAACAAGCGTAATTCTCTCAGCTGAACAAGAACTGACTCCCATGGTATTTTTTTTTTTCTACTTCTTTTCTTTTCCCTGAATTTGCGGGATAATATAGTTCGTGCACTAAGGACAATATTACGGATATTTCCAAAATTGGATAATACCTCTCCTTCGTTACATAGAACGCAGACAGATGTTCGTGTAATGGTACCCGACACTCGATGAGACTTTGTTATTTTTATACGCCTGAAATTAGGAAGAATTTGAGTTGGTTTCAATATTCCTCAGTTTTAAGCAAAACTGTTGTCGTGATTTATTTAAATTTCGTTAATGAAGTTGTGAATTAGAGTGGGATGTGTTATAAAATGTCCAAATATACACGATAAGATATATGAAAAGAATTTTTATGCCAGTCACAACTGTGTATATACTTTGTCGATAATAAGGTGTACCCTGCTTGCTACGTTTACTTTTGTTTATCATCTTCAGTTACGTCCAAATTTACGGTTTCTTTGCTATCGTTATTGTCGTCACAATTGTTTGTCTTATTAATATGCTCGTTGTCGTTATCGTCGTCATTATCTTCATCAGCATCCATGTTCTCAGCTACTTTCTTCAATCTTGCTAACTTGACTAGCGGGGCCAATGAGGAATTGGCTTCAGCTATCTCCGTGATATATTCATCATGAAGCAATTCCGTAGCGCTTGCTCTATCTTCGGGCTCCACACATAAACACCAATCAAGGAATTTTTTCAAGCTTGACGATAGATTCTCGGGTTCCTTTAACTTGGGTGTACCATTTGTAGCAATTAAATACAGTGCTCTTAGCGGGGTTTCATTTAAATATGGAGGCTCCCCCTCGATCATTTCAATGATCATGATACCCAACGACCAGATATCTACTTTTGGGCCATATTCTTTCCTAGAAACCACTTCAGGCGCCATCCAATAAGGCGTTCCCACCATAGTAGTTCTTTTCAAGTTCAATTCATTGATTTGAGCGCAAAAACCGAAATCCGTTAACTTAATATCCCCTTCCATGGACAATAGGATGTTATCGGATTTGATATCTCTGTGAAGAACACCTTTAGAATGTAAAAATTCCAACCCACTCAAAGTTTCTCTACAAACGGCACCAATTTGACCTTCTGTCAAAATACAATGGGTGACCACATCAGTTAAGGAGCCACCTTCCATGTATTCCATAATGACCCAAAGGTCGCCTTTTAAAACGTAAGAATCAATGAAATTAACTATATTAGGGTGTTTGCTACCCTTCATGACCAGAATCTCATTGATGATTAGCTCCTTTTTTGGTTGCTTTTCGAGATTCATTTGCTTAATGGCCACTGAGACATTCGTACCTATTTCATAAGCAGTATAAACACCACCTGATGCACCTTGACCAATTTTTACTAAATTGGCATATTTTGTACTTGGGTCACCGTCTGAGCAAATTTCGTTCAATTTGGCATATAGTTGTTTTTTACGTCTTTCCCTTTCCTCTCTCTTTTTCTCATTTAATTCTTTAGACAAGCTTCTTGCTTGAGCTGGCTTCGAAGTAGGTGTCGTTACCGTCTCTTGCGCCGGCGCTTTTGGCGATTGAGCAACTTGCTGTGGTGTGTGAGCTGTGGAGATGATTGGAGACGTTTTGGATTTGGTTGGAGGTATTGGTGGTAGTGGCTGCTCCTCTTTTTTTAAAGTGGCATTTCTTGATATTGAGGACCTGTTTGGGCTGGTCCTGTTCGGAGTTGTAGGTGCATGAGTCTGCTTCAAGGGCGAAACATTGGCGGCAGAATTCATGACGGGTGATTTTATAATTGGAGCTGAAGCGGACGCAGAAGATGGGGGCTTAGGAGCCGGTCTACTTGGTATGAATTTCCCGTTTGCTGAACTAGAATCTGTATTTAAGGTTGGAGACATGACGTGATTGGACATTGGTGTACCTGTTCTGGAACCGTAATTGTGCGAATCACTTGTCGACGGAGGAAATTTATTGAATGAGTTTGCAGGCGGTGTTGAAACTTGAGGACTTCCCGGCAATCCTGTGGTTGTGTTGAAAGTCTTGAACATTTTATCTTCACCGTTTGTTTCCGTGACATCCTGATAGAATTTGACAATATCCATGACTGCTTGCATGTTTTGCTGTTGTTCTCTTTTGGAAATACCACTAGAAGTCAACAATTTTTCCCATTCCTCCGGCAAACCTGTGTACTCACCAGTCTTGGAGTCCACGCCCACATGGTGGATATGCTTGGCATTGTATGGCGTAGATATCCTCAAAGCGGTGGTTATAGAAGATGAGGAAGAATTATTGGACGACGATGAGGCCCTTTTATCATCCTGAGAATTTCTCTTTATATTCTGTACAAAGGACGTAAAGACATCTTTCATTCTTAGTGTACCACTATTTGAACCGCTTTTCCTTTTTTTCGAAGAGGAAGAATAATACGATTTTTCTGTTTGCTTTTTAGGTGGAGAGGAGTTTTTTAAAGGATTTTTCGAAGGAAAGCTTTTTTTCACAGAAACCGGTTTACTTTTTGCTTCAGGCTTGGACGGTTTAACTTTTGGTTTATGTTGCTTATGCTTAGGGTTCGAAAGCGAATGGGAAGCTGAATTGATCTGTCTTGGCGTGGTTGTCATCGATGGTTTAGAGATAACGGGAGTGGACACTGGTGTAGCCCTTCGTATATCAGTGGAGCTCTTATTCGAGTTTACTGTGGAAGATGCAACTGGCTGCTGGTGCTTCACTGTCGCGTTATTTTCTATAGTTTCTGTAGAATCTGTTAACGACAGTTTTGATAGTAAAGTGTCATTAAACTGGTGATCTGACTCGGACGCATTTATGGTAGAAAATGTGTTGTCAGCAGAATGATCCGGGGTTATATTGCTGGTATTTATGTTTGGAGTGACTGCTTCTAGAGATTTGGTTTCATCGATGTTAGAATGAGGACTCATGGATGAAGACATTCCACTGATGACAGAGGAGGAAGATACTCGGGTAAATTGAATAGGATCATCTAGTGAAACGACATTATTGTCATCATCATTGGTTGTCTCCGCGTTCTTCGCAGGATCCATGGATTTGTATCCACCAGCTTCATGGGCAGCATTAGTGCCTTTTTGTAAGGCATTGACGTTCAAAGTTCCAGTGGTCCTTGGTAATCGTAATCCATCGCCGCCATCGCCATTGCCGCCCATGGCCCTTTCATTGTCATTGCTGATACCGTTATCAAGACTGTCCTTGTCTGGTAGTTCCGATACAGCAGATGGATCATTGCTCATTTCTTGTATTAGTCGAGGATCTTGTGGGATATTTAGGATGGGGTGTGAGGCAGTGAAGGGAAGAAGTTTGGGTTGCTTGCTACCTCGCTCTAATTGTACGTACGGATGTATGTCTTTAAGAAAGTATGTAAGTGTGTGTAGTATGTGAGTATCTATGTAAGCATGCGTTGCTAATGCGAATTTACGGATGCCTCTTTTTGGTTTCGTATTTTTCCTCTCTGGCCAGGTGACTTTCTGAATTTTTCAGCTGCCAAAAGCGGTAGACTTTCGAATTCCCTCTCTTGGCCGTGTTTCGGGCCACGAGGCGAAAATTTTTTTTTTTTAATCGAAAAAAAAAGGAAAAAAAGATTAACGTTTCTTTTTCGTTCTATCGTCTTCTACGATATCGCATGTAACACAATGCAGCTATCTGATAATATGGTCCCAGAATCGCAATAGCCGGGCAGGCACGCTACTAGAAGGCGGTTCTGGATAGAATTCAACTTTAGATGGCAGACTGAGGCACTGCCGTAACACAAGGCTAAGTAGCCGCAGCTGTTGCGGTCCATCTTGTGTCGCGGTGAGATCCCACAATCCATAGACGAGTACATTAGAGTATTGCGGACCATTCGCCTGCGCTTGCATCCGGGTGAGGTACATGTATAAGTACTTTACCCGGCCCAAAAAAACTACGGATACCCGCTCCCGGCTTGCCACGTGACCTGCCACAGTGTTCGTAGTCACGTGCTCCTTCAGTCCTCCTAACTCTACGTACTTCCTGGCAGTGTCTCCAAGGACTATCACCAGTACGTTTGGGCTTGACTGATCCAGGCTCCAATCGCTTTCTACTAGCTGTTGCAACCGCTCTTCAAACTGCATATTGTATCCTGCTGCTGCTGTTGTTGCACCCGTTATTGCACCTGAGCATTAATATATGCGTATATGTATCTATCTATGTATATGTGTATGTGTAATATGTATACGTTTATGTTAATGCATAAACTGTAATGAAACGAATACTCACCCGCTTGCTCTCTCTCACGTATAACACACGCATACTGCCCTATTTTCCTGTTTATCTCGGTAAGAAAAGGCCGTGCCGGGTCAGAAAAGAGTGCAAGAAAAAAATCAATTCGGTAAGTGAATCCGAGAGATGAAATTTGTATGTCGTAGGTCACTGCTATATTTGATGGTAAATAATAATCAGTTCTGGCAAGTGTACATACGCTCGAGAGCCTGATTATCGCGGGGCACAAATACAGGTGATTCGAGAAATAAAAAGTGAGAAACGACTCTTTTCTCATGCAGAGACACGTTTTTGCGAGGAATTTCAGACGTCTTTCCTTATTGAGGAACCCTTCCCTTACCAAAAGGTTTCAGTCGTCAGCATCCGGTGCGGCCAACACCCCTAACAATAACGATGAGGTGATGCTGTTGCAACAGAAACTTTTGTATGATGAAATTAGATCAGAATTGAAGTCTCTATCTCAGGTACCAGAAGATGAAATATTACCTGAGTTGAAAAAGTCATTAGAGCAAGACAAACTCTCTGACAAAGAACAGCAGCTGGAGGCTGAATTGAGTGACTTTTTCAGAAATTATGCTCTGTTGAACAAGTTGTTTGACAGCAAGACATTAGATGGACAATCTTCTACAACGACAGCAGCAGCCACGCCAACCAAGCCTTACCCTAACCTTATACCTTCGGCCAATGACAAACCATATTCCTCTCAAGAACTTTTCTTGCGTCAACTAAACCATTCCATGCGTACCGCTAAATTGGGTGCCACTATTTCGAAGGTTTACTATCCTCATAAGGACATTTTCTATCCGCCCCTCCCAGAAAACATTACTGTTGAGAGCTTAATGTCTGCTGGTGTTCACTTGGGCCAGTCTACCTCACTTTGGAGGTCTTCCACACAATCCTACATATACGGTGAATATAAAGGTATTCACATAATAGATCTAAACCAAACTTTGTCCTATTTGAAGAGAGCCGCCAAGGTAGTAGAGGGCGTTTCGGAATCCGGTGGCATTATCCTATTTCTGGGTACAAGACAAGGCCAGAAAAGAGGGCTCGAGGAAGCTGCTAAGAAGACACATGGTTATTATGTGTCTACCAGATGGATCCCGGGTACTTTGACGAATTCTACAGAAATTTCAGGTATCTGGGAGAAGCAGGAAATCGACTCTAATGACAATCCCACCGAAAGAGCGTTATCACCGAATGAAACATCAAAGCAGGTTAAGCCTGACTTGCTGGTCGTATTAAATCCCACAGAAAATAGAAACGCTTTGTTAGAAGCAATTAAATCAAGGGTCCCAACTATCGCAATCATCGATACTGACTCCGAACCTTCTTTGGTGACCTACCCTATCCCAGGTAACGATGATTCATTGAGATCTGTCAATTTCTTACTAGGAGTCTTGGCGAGAGCTGGCCAAAGAGGCTTGCAAAATCGCTTGGCCAGAAATAACGAAAAATGAACACTTTTATTTTCTTTTGGCTTGTTAACCTAAACTTGTACATATGCCCATATATCCTTAAATATATATATATAGCCAACCCGAAGACGCTAAATAAACGCATTTTTTTTTTTTTTTACAGAATTATTACTTTCGTACTTGGGTTTATGCTTCTTATAACAACAACTATGAGCTATACCATGTTAACTTGGCCTTCATACAGGGGGGAAATCATATGATGATACGTATTCTCCTTAAGATACGTTTATTCACACTTTTCCTTAGATTCTTCATTTTCAGCGCTCTCATCAGAATCACTGTCACTTCTTTCGTCCTTTTGGATACCTTGCCATATCAATCTGTACAAGATTCTAAGAATTAAAAACAGCCAATACAGGTTAACTAATTGTAACGCAGCAATTAGTACAAATACAATTGGCAACGAAATCCAACATTTGTATTGTTGTGTGGCAAAATTCAACACATAATTACCTTCATGACGGAATTCTGTTAAGACTGACCATAATATTCTGATATTCACGACATGGCGCAGATAGATCCAAAAGAACACGAACAAGCCGAACACAAAGGGAGTAAATACAGAATTCAGATAGTTTAATGTCTTAGACAAAGAAAGGAAAAAATCTGACACATCCATAGTAATATAGATAGCCAATCCCATTTTGGTAAAATGGAAAACATATGATGACCAAATTAATAATAATGTCACAATGTGATGAAAAACCAATTCCTTGTAATCCTTTCTTGGCTTTTCTAATTGTAGAACAAGAACACAAGCCTGTTGCGCCCAAAATGCCGCTTGACCCAAGTAAAATATCTTAAACAAGAACGGATTGGTTATAACAGGATATGTTCTGTACATTGGTTTTGTCTTGAACAACCACAAATCACTATGGTACATAATATAAAGACCAAAGGGCCCTGAAACTCCGCAATAAAATATGGCATACATTTGTTCTAGCATACGCTTTTGACGATGCTCGGAAGTAACATTTAGGTATACCGTGAATGGTCGAATTACAACATCCATCAAAAACTCACGTAAAAATGTGAAGAAAATCATGTAGAAAAACACAAAACTCAAATCTTTGATACCTTTTGCATATGAGTCTGTGCCATCAACTTGATATGATATGGCTACGAACATGTGCAGCGGGTTTGATTCTGTTCTATTCCCAGATAAAAAGTACGCGCTATACACGCATACAAGTATGAAGAATGGTGTCAACCAACTATGACGGTAATTCATTTCTCTATATGAAAACCAAACCTTCCACAGTAGGTCACTATCCTTTTTAGAGTCACCAGTCAAGGCTTTCATCCTTTTTTTGGCCTCATTTTTAGAGGCAGCACTTTCAGGCATGGCTGCAAAGCCAGGAACTGTATCACCTAAATCAATTTTACCCACGGAAGAGTTTCGTCTTCTTGTTTTTGCATTAACAACTAACCTATCGATAGATTTGTCCGTAGCTGATGTCATGTTGTCGTTATTTCTTCAGTTTCTCTGTATCTTGGAGTTCACTCTCAACACTGTCTAATATACCTTGCCACTTTAGATAGACAAGCAGTCAGATCAATTGAGACAACCTTACGAAATCGTTTGGCAAATATCTTGACCTTCTTAGTACAGGGCTGCAGTTTTCCTTGCCTTGTTTGTCAAGTGATAGCGCGTAAAATGTTGATGCTGCAATTTGCTTTTCCCGCTAAAAAAATGGAATTTTTTCATCGTTTTTCACTACCCCTGGGCTGCCCTCGGTCAAGAAGGATTTCAAATGGAAGATGACGCATTAGGTAAGTTTAAAGCGTTAAATTCTCTATAAAAGGGATCTCTATTTACCTGTAATATACTATCGATATTAGTCTTGACGGACTGGGGTGTCCCTGGTCATAATACCCTAAAGGAAAAACGACTACGACCTTTGTCGGTCTAGCCGAAAGGTGTTTATATTTATGGAATCAGCAAGTGCAGGAAGATAGCAGGCTCTAAGATTGATTCAAAAGCTAAACCCTACATTACTGCCGCAGAACTTCGGTAGCCTTTGTACGTAATTATATACATTATTCTAATGGTTAACCTCATTTACCGTTATTAGTGATTAGTTAAGAAATTCGAATTACATAAATGAAACGCAATGGATTCTAACTGTTAAATATAGGGGCCATGCCAGAGGCAATGCGTAAATCTATCTAAGGAAACCGTTGACAAAAATGTCATCATCTGCGATTAAAATAAGGAATGCACTGTTGAAGGCAACAGATCCCAAGTTGAGAAGTGATAACTGGCAATACATTTTAGATGTTTGCGATTTGGTGAAGGAAGATCCCGAAGATAATGGACAAGAGGTTATGTCTCTTATAGAGAAGAGGCTAGAACAACAGGATGCTAACGTGATCTTAAGAACCCTCTCTTTGACGGTATCTTTGGCAGAAAATTGTGGTTCCCGCTTAAGACAGGAAATTAGTTCAAAAAATTTTACCTCTTTGTTATATGCGCTCATCGAGAGCCATTCTGTACACATTACTCTAAAAAAAGCGGTGACTGATGTTGTCAAGCAACTGTCTGATTCATTCAAGGATGACCCATCATTACGCGCCATGGGAGATCTATATGACAAAATTAAAAGAAAGGCTCCATATTTGGTACAGCCTAATGTACCAGAGAAGCATAACATGAGTACCCAGGCAGACAACTCAGATGATGAGGAATTACAAAAAGCACTAAAAATGTCTTTGTTTGAGTACGAAAAGCAAAAAAAGCTACAAGAACAGGAAAAAGAAAGTGCCGAAGTCCTTCCGCAGCAACAGCAGCAGCATCAGCAGCAGAATCAAGCTCCTGCTCACAAAATACCGGCACAAACCGTTGTGAGAAGAGTTCGGGCTCTATATGACTTAACCACAAACGAACCGGATGAATTGTCCTTTAGGAAGGGCGATGTTATTACAGTGCTGGAACAAGTATATAGAGATTGGTGGAAGGGAGCTCTTCGAGGAAATATGGGTATATTTCCATTAAATTATGTAACACCGATTGTTGAGCCATCGAAAGAAGAAATTGAGAAGGAAAAAAATAAGGAAGCCATAGTATTCTCTCAAAAAACTACCATAGATCAACTTCATAATTCGCTTAATGCAGCTTCTAAAACGGGAAATTCAAATGAAGTTTTGCAAGATCCTCATATTGGAGATATGTACGGATCTGTAACGCCTTTGAGACCTCAAGTTACGAGAATGTTAGGTAAATATGCTAAAGAAAAAGAAGACATGTTATCCCTGCGTCAAGTCTTAGCAAATGCAGAACGCTCATATAATCAACTAATGGATCGTGCAGCTAACGCACATATCTCACCACCAGTTCCAGGCCCTGCACTCTACGCAGGAATGACTCATGCTAATAATACTCCAGTAATGCCACCTCAGAGGCAGAGTTACCAAAGCAATGAGTACTCACCTTACCCTTCTAATTTGCCAATCCAACATCCTACGAATAGCGCAAATAATACCCCACAATACGGTTATGATCTTGGATATTCAGTTGTTAGCCAACCACCACCTGGTTATGAACAATAGCCCTTCAACTTATATAGCACCTTTACATATCTTTAATTTTTACGAAGAGCATTTTATTCAACTTTTGTACCTTTAAAGACGGTTTTCAGCCCACACATTTTTTGTTATTTTACACCACACAGTAAAACTTTCTTGCTTTTTTTTCTTGAGACTCCCCGACCATTGTTCGATATTCCAATTTTCGCAATCTTCAGAAAAGGGTATCCTAACATTCTAAATTAATAATAAAGAAGAGAGGCTACAAGCATTTATTAGTGTGAAGCATTTAAAGTAACTTCAGGAAATAAACGCGCAAATAAACCAAAAATGTCCACTGATTCTATTGTTAAAGCCTCCAACTGGAGATTAGTCGAAGTCGGCCGTGTCGTTTTGATCAAAAAGGGTCAATCCGCAGGTAAATTGGCTGCTATCGTTGAAATTATCGACCAAAAGAAGGTATGTTGAACCTAAAACCCACCGTGGACAAACTGAGGAGGAAATTGTAAGGAAGAGAAAGTCCCCGTATGTTCAGGGACCGCCAACGACTTCCTGATTCATGCCTGAATAGTGAAACATGTTAAACAATGAGTAGATGCTGAAATATGCAATGGGACAGAGGGCCGGAGATGTTTCTATTCTTTTTTTGCATAAACAACAGTGAAATTTCTACATATTTTGTTACTGGCAAACTCCTTCCCTGGCAGTTAATAACTCCCATACTTAAGAAGATAACTTCAGCACATGTAGCCATACCTCCTCAATTGCCAAATAATCTTTTCCTGTTTTCAAAGTATTTCAATTTACTAACAACTTTTATGAATAATTTTTTAAATTATTCGTTATAATTACTATAGGTTTTGATTGATGGTCCAAAAGCTGGTGTCCCACGTCAAGCCATCAACTTGGGTCAAGTTGTCTTAACTCCATTGACCTTTGCTCTACCAAGAGGTGCTAGAACTGCTACCGTTTCTAAGAAGTGGGCTGCTGCTGGTGTTTGCGAAAAGTGGGCTGCTTCATCTTGGGCTAAGAAGATTGCTCAACGTGAAAGACGTGCTGCTTTGACTGACTTTGAAAGATTCCAAGTTATGGTTTTAAGAAAGCAAAAGAGATACACTGTCAAGAAGGCTTTGGCTAAGGCTTAAAAAAAGAAGAATAATTCTAAAATCCATAGGTAAGTACTGAAAGCAATTTTGCGTTCCGTCAATGCATATTATATATATTAATCTTAACCATTTATGTAAACAACATATCATTTCATTTTGTTCTGGCCACATTCCCTGTTCCTCTCAATATAGTGATGTTTTATAAGGGATATTCTTTGCGGCTCCATTATAAATACACTTTACCATGAGAGTTTCCTCACCAGCTATATTACTCGCGCCAACTACCATTCGACGCAAGGAACAAAAAAGCATCTAGATAATAGTAGAGAGGTGGTGATACACCCTCAGGTTGCTATGACGATATATTCTCCGTAAATTCTTTCTTACGATTATTCCTTTAGATCGGCAAGAGATTTGGGCTTGAGGAAGCGATAAAATTCTTTGTTGACAAAACTCTCCCTTAGTGCTTGTGAAATAAACATCAATAATCATTTTTTTATTTTTCGCGTTTTTAAGATAATGTCTTAACCAATTTTCTAAGTTCGGAACACAAAACCCAATGTTTAATCATTTTTAATAAACAATTTAGTATATATATTATTTTAATTTTATTAAATTAATTAAAATTAAAAGAATTATTAGTCATGTGATTACCATCCTACTTATTATACTAAATCGTTTTGTGGATGTGTAATTGTTGGAGTTCTTCTTATCTACTTTTTAACTTGTGTGTAATTAGAGCTGTACATTCAAGGTAAGGAATGTAATGCACCAATGATTACCTAAATCAAATTCGAAATATGTATCAGTATATTATAGGAATGTTAATTCGCTCGTGCGTACTAATTTTTCCGAGGTCACTCGCAAATCCAGAATTCTAAAGGATGAAAGTATATTTTCTGAAATCGTCAACAAAGAAGGGATGTGATATATTCAAAATGGAAAGATTCCTCCTTCTTTCATTTAGAAATAGGAAACTAACCAGTAAATTAGAAACAAAGAATGGCTCTCAATAAACTAAAGAATATACCTTCTTTAACAAACAGTTCTCATAGCTCAATTAACGGCATTGCATCCAATGCTGCAAATTCCAAACCAAGCGGAGCAGACACGGATGATATCGATGAGAATGATGAATCTGGGCAAAGTATTCTATTAAATATTATTTCCCAGCTGAAGCCAGGTTGTGATTTATCTAGAATCACACTTCCGACATTTATTCTGGAAAAAAAATCGATGTTGGAGAGAATCACTAATCAATTACAATTCCCAGATGTTCTTTTAGAAGCACACTCCAATAAAGACGGGCTGCAAAGGTTCGTTAAAGTGGTAGCATGGTACCTAGCAGGTTGGCACATTGGGCCCAGGGCTGTGAAGAAGCCCCTAAATCCCATTCTTGGAGAACACTTTACAGCTTATTGGGATTTGCCTAACAAGCAACAAGCCTTTTACATTGCAGAACAAACGAGTCACCATCCTCCTGAATCTGCGTATTTTTACATGATTCCAGAATCGAATATTAGAGTTGATGGAGTTGTTGTGCCAAAATCGAAATTTTTAGGAAACTCAAGTGCTGCAATGATGGAGGGGTTAACTGTATTGCAATTCCTTGATATCAAGGATGCAAATGGTAAACCAGAGAAATATACTCTATCGCAACCAAATGTTTACGCAAGGGGAATTCTGTTTGGCAAGATGAGGATTGAATTGGGAGATCACATGGTCATTATGGGTCCTAAGTATCAAGTGGATATTGAGTTCAAAACAAAGGGCTTTATTTCTGGTACCTATGATGCAATTGAAGGTACAATTAAGGATTACGATGGTAAGGAATACTACCAAATTAGTGGTAAGTGGAATGATATTATGTATATCAAAGATTTGAGGGAAAAAAGCTCTAAAAAGACTGTTCTCTTCGATACTCATCAGCATTTTCCTCTAGCTCCTAAAGTCCGCCCATTGGAGGAACAGGGAGAATACGAATCGAGAAGGCTTTGGAAGAAGGTTACGGATGCGCTGGCTGTACGTGACCATGAAGTAGCTACAGAAGAAAAGTTTCAGATAGAAAACCGCCAAAGAGAGCTGGCCAAAAAGAGGGCCGAAGACGGCGTTGAATTTCATTCAAAACTATTTAGAAGGGCAGAGCCAGGTGAGGATTTAGATTATTATATTTACAAGCACATCCCTGAAGGGACCGACAAGCATGAAGAACAGATCAGGAGCATTTTGGAAACTGCCCCGATTTTACCAGGACAGACATTCACTGAAAAATTTTCTATTCCGGCTTATAAAAAGCATGGAATCCAAAAGAATTAGGCTTCTCATTCTATTTTAATTATACTAGTACGATTTCTCACTCTGTAATTTAATATCAGTGTAATATGCACCTAGTTATGGGTAGTTTTTGCTAACGTTACGAGCCGCGAAACTGTCCTCAATCTTCACCACTACCTCTAATGACTGAAGAATGCTATGCGATATAACGCTGTCGCACTTTGAATATATACTTATATTTACATAGTTTTCAAGTGCGTATTACTATTGCAAAGTAGTATTTTGTCACGTGATTTTGATCCAATTAAAACTAAATATGGTTCAACCCGTTGTTTCCGCATCAAAAAACCATACCATTTATCAAGGGGACGGGATATATCACATAACAGTTTGAATGCATAATTTGTTATAGATATCTTCTGGAATAATCTTCACAGCAAAAGCGCAAGTCGAATAATATATCGATAAATACAATCCATAAGACTTAAAACTAACCTCAATGGCGGTAAGTATCCTATCATATTATGTGAGCTAGAACCGAATTAGTATACTAACATTTATAATACAGTACACTTCTCATCTGTCTTCAAAAACTGGTCTACATTTCGGTAGACTTTCTTTAAGAAGTTTAACAGCTTATGCTCCGAATTTAATGTTATGGGGTGGTGCTAGCATGCTTGGGCTATTTGTATTCACAGAAGGATGGCCTAAGTTTCAAGATACGCTATACAAAAAGATTCCGTTGTTAGGACCTACATTGGAAGATCATACTCCACCAGAAGATAAACCTAATTGAAGCCAAAACATCCAACCGGCTGAGTGATTTTATTTATTTGTTTTACGTTCTTTTCTATCATTTTGGAAGAGGAATTAATGCAAAACACATTTGTATTTTTTTTTATTTTTGCATATTCTCGATTATCTATACATATTTTTAAACTGGATCATAAAAGGTATAAAAAGTAATTGATCCATACAACATTTTTAAATATTTACCCCTCTATTTTCAGAATATTTACTAAAACATCAGTTATCAAAGAGTAGGGAAAAGTTAACTACAGGTTTGTTTTTCCTCTTTTTATGTATCTTTTGAGCTTTGTAATTGGGCAGCACATCTCTATGTTTTCAGGGAAACCTATTTCATTCGCCATTTTGATGATTTAGGCATACGCCAATGCTAACGCCGTTTCTTGTAATTTCTATTTTTTCAAATGGAGTACTTTACCTTCCTCCCGCAGCTGGAACTTTCAACCCGCCGGAAGAAAAGACCAAATAATATTATAATTAATATTTAAAACCCTTGAAAGATCATCTCTTAAAATAACCTCAAATAGTGTAAATCCAAGCACTTGAAAACTTTGCCGTTTTAGAACTCGTTAAATCCTTTAAGAAGGACATAACAGCCAGAGTAACAAAATAGTTTGCTCGTGAAAGCACCAGTGAAATTTCTCGAGGTAACTGCTAAAATAAACACAGTTCTTAAGTATGACGCGAGATAGCCCAGATTCTAACGACAGCTATAAGCATATAAACAAGAATACTACACAAAAAACCTCGTTTGATAGAAATTCATTCGATTATATTGTACGATCGGGATTAGCTGGAGGTATATCAGGTTCATGTGCGAAAACACTAATCGCACCCTTAGATAGAATAAAAATTTTATTTCAAACATCAAATCCGCACTACACAAAGTACACAGGCTCACTAATAGGATTAGTAGAGGCAGCCAAGCATATATGGATCAATGATGGGGTAAGGGGGTTTTTTCAAGGCCATTCAGCAACCCTTTTAAGGATTTTTCCATATGCTGCTGTCAAATTTGTTGCTTATGAACAGATTAGGAATACCTTGATTCCCTCAAAAGAATTTGAGTCACATTGGAGAAGGTTGGTGAGTGGTTCACTGGCAGGATTATGCAGTGTTTTCATAACATATCCGTTAGATCTCGTGAGGGTTAGGTTAGCATATGAAACAGAACATAAGAGAGTAAAGCTAGGAAGAATAATCAAGAAAATATATAAGGAACCAGCTTCAGCCACGCTAATCAAAAATGATTATATTCCTAACTGGTTTTGTCATTGGTGTAATTTTTATAGGGGTTATGTTCCAACTGTACTTGGCATGATACCATATGCAGGTGTTTCCTTTTTTGCTCACGATTTACTTCATGATGTGCTGAAGAGTCCTTTCTTTGCCCCTTATTCAGTATTAGAACTTTCAGAAGATGATGAATTGGAAAGAGTACAGAAAAAGCAGAGAAGGCCTTTGCGTACGTGGGCTGAATTGATCTCTGGTGGTCTAGCTGGTATGGCCTCCCAAACGGCAGCATATCCATTTGAAATTATTAGGAGAAGGCTCCAAGTAAGTGCACTGTCACCAAAAACTATGTATGATCATAAATTTCAATCGATATCTGAAATTGCTCACATAATATTTAAAGAACGTGGAGTACGTGGATTTTTTGTTGGTCTAAGCATAGGTTATATTAAAGTAACACCTATGGTTGCATGTAGTTTTTTCGTCTATGAAAGAATGAAATGGAATTTTGGCATTTAATTATGCATCGCATTTTGTTTTATTTGCATATCGCAATGAAACCGTCTATTCGGGTTCTATAGGAAGTACACTGCATTACACTATGATGTAAATAGTATTAATAAATCTATATTCAATATGTTGTATTTTTGATCTCCCATTGCTAAGAATAGTACTCCTCCTCTTTAAAAAGCCTCTCAATAAAATCGAGAACTTCTTCAGAGTATACAGCTGTCAGTTTCTCACCATCCAGCAAAATCCTTTTTTCGTGAATTTCTTGCTCTTCTTTCGTCATCAGAACAACATTGGTTAAGGAGATTTCTTTGTTAGCTTCCCATTTTGTTAGAGCTAGTTTCGTAGAGTATCCGCTAATAGGAGACTTGCCTCTAAACATTTCTTCAACTATATAACCGACCTCTTCTAATCCAAGCAATGACGATCGCTCCTTATTTTCATTCAACCGCGCCATCTGCTTTTGGAAAGTCTCTAGGATGCTGTCATAAAACTTTAACCTATTTTTGACCTCATTTTCTTTCATTGGATAGCCTGACACTTTGGTTAAAATCCATGTCGCAATACTCAAACCAAAAATACCAGGCATGGTCCCTAATTCCGGTAAATGTCTGAGAGCCTCATCTCTGACAGCATTGATTGCACGATGTTCGCAATCTATAGGAGAGAGTATGTCGTCTCGGCGTGGATCGAGCATTTCATTACTAAAAACAACGGAAATCCCCGTGGCGATACCCCTCTTCCTCAATTTTCTTCTTACACAACGAGATATAGGGTCAAATTCTGTCATGGATATGTCATTTATACTCACACGGGTAGGATCTGATTTCGTGGCAACACCCATGGAAGA
This sequence comes from Saccharomyces cerevisiae S288C, assembly GCF_000146045.2. Classification (NCBI taxonomy): domain Eukaryota; kingdom Fungi; phylum Ascomycota; class Saccharomycetes; order Saccharomycetales; family Saccharomycetaceae; genus Saccharomyces; species Saccharomyces cerevisiae. The sequence continues at coordinate 110,727 of NC_001140.6, forward strand.
AATAACATCTATTTTATTGTGATGGGCGTACTCTAATAGGTCTACCTTAGATTCTAGATTATCTAGACAATCCACGATAAAAGTTGGGGACTCACCGTCTGCAAAAATTAAATCGTGTGAGTTTTCTTTAGTCCAGGCCTTGGCCCTTGCTTTTATTTCAGACCAAGGAGCAATTTTAGACAAGTGTTCTTTCAAGCATTGAACTTTGGGCTTTCCAATATCTGATAAAACTGCGCAACAGTGGGTATTCAAAGAGTCGATAGATATGTTTTCTGGATCTATAATCATAATTTTCTGACAGCCTGAACGAATTAACATTGTGCATACCCACGATCCCACTTCTCCAGCTCCGACTATAACTATATACTGTTCTTTGATCTTCCTCATACCTTCTTCGCCAAGAAATGCATAGTTACGAGCCAATTGTTCCCTAAATAAGTGGTCATCATATTGACGAGGTCGCGATACGGTTTTATTCTTATTAGCCGCACATGAAAGTTTGTATTCTTTCCATACACTTTTGGCAAGTTGGGTTGAAAACACCGATATAAGAGCTGTAGTAGCAATTAACTTCCACGTATTATTTGCCATTTGTTCGTTCTGCTATCCTAACTAATTGCAGTATTAATACTTTACTAACGCTAGAAAATTTTTTCATAGTCTTGTCTCTTTTCGCTACTGCATAAAATATGAAAAAGAAATCAAAAAACCTGACAGCAAAATGTAAAGTAAGATACGGGCATTTAGCGTGTCACTGCTGAAGATAACGTAAGACTAAAAAAATTTCAAGATTAATTCCCAACCTATATATATATATATATATATATATACTGTTTAGATCAAGTATATCTTCCTGCTAAATAATTAATATGCTCGTATGTAGAAAACAAAAAAGAGGTCTTTTCTCTTTTTTCTCCCGTTACTTTTTTCCCTGAATGCAATAACCTTTCCATTAAATGAGCAGCAATGGATAGGCGATTTATCACCTAAAATTCTCATCTTTTTTGGAAGGACACAATAACAATTGTCAGTTTATGTTGAATGCCTTCTCTCCATGTTTCAATGCCAGTATATTCCTGACATCTGTTGAATACCTCATAGCCTCCAAGAAAGGTAACAGGTTCAGTAAGTCCGTATCAGTTGGATCACTTATCCATCCTTCTACTTGAATAGCGTTATCTACATTCATTGCGTAACTTACCGGGCTGTTATCTATAATAATGACATCATCCAAAGAAGAGGAGCTGCCTTTCCCGTTTTCTTCGGAGTCCTTGACAATGCTCAAATCTTTAATGTATCCAACACCATCCCTTAGAACGCAATCAGAACGGTAATATCTTTTTGAAAAACTGGATGGGAAGGAGCTTTCTAACCAATCTATCACAGGATCAGCGTATTCTTTCATGGATGCTGTAAAAATGATAAGGTCGTACCATTTGCTAACTTTTGTCAAAAATAAATCACAGTAAGGCCTCTTGTGAATAAAGTATAGTGTACGAATTCCGCTCAATCCAAACTTCACTTCCACCAAGTGACCCTGAGAAGAATTACTATGCGTTGTACTTCGAGAAGCCGAGTGAATTAAGGTCTCATCGAGATCTATAACCAGTTTCTTTTTCTTTTGTGTGTTAAGCACGGATTTAGGTATCAGCTTCTTTGGAAATAAGAACCTTCCCATTCGTTTTGTACCAAATACGGTATTAGAACTTGAATGATTAGAAAGTGATAGTTCTGATTTGGAATAACTTCTTGGCCTTGATTTGACAGATTGAGCTCTAAGTAATGAGCCTTTAACATTATCCCTTTGTAGAATTATCTCATCACTGGCATTTAAGTCATCCTCAACTGCCTCGGGAATCGTATTTAGATTGCAATTTTTAGGATTTGTTTTCTCGCTAGAATCGTTAATATTGCTTGAACTGACAGGCAGCTCATTCTCACTAGCATTTGAACCCCTGTTTCTCTTATCGGTGTGTTTTACACGACGCTCGATGACACTTAGTGGGAAGGTAAAAACAAACCATAAAGACATCAAGGGCTTGATTATCAGATAATACGGAAGAAAAAGTAGTAGTGCCCACAAAATTGACGCTATTTTCTCTATTAGGATGGAACGTAAAGCTTTTGGTTTTTTAGGAACAGAATTTTTGCGCTCTTGATTTTGATCAGATTCTTTTAAGTGGCTTGAGGAGTGGTCGTACTGTTGGTCCACCTCACTAACGCAATCATTTTCGCTGTGGCTAGTATATTTGTTCGAAACTTCCTTTGAAGGGCCTAGTAGATCTTGATTCTTTGTCACCTCAACATTGATTTTTTTTTGTTTCTTTGTAGTTATTAAATGATTTGAGAAATATTTTAGGGCATTCATTCAATTAATGAAACAATGTCCAGAAATTAACAACAATAAAGAAAAGTGAGAATAGGATGCAAAATAGGTTCTATATATCCCGAGTATTTACCAGGGAGAAGAATTCGAGATAATACCCTGTCCTTACGTAGAAGAATCAATTGTTTTCAAGAGTTTTTCTTCTAAAAAAGTGTCTGGACCTTTTTTTTCTCATGCGATTTTATTACCCTTGTTTTTCAATTGAAAACCCGGAACGATTTAACGAGATCAAGAACTGTTGAACAAAATGGCTTTTTCATTTGGCATTCCATCATAGACTCTAATGGAGAAGAAAAATAGTAATTTTTTCTGGTGCTGCTGCTCCTTCTTGCATCTTCGGAAACAGAATTTACGTATCTAAACACTACTTTAATTATACAGTTCCTTCATATAATACCAATTTTTTTAAGGTTTTGCTGGATGATTAGATCGGTGACTGCACTCAATACGAACTTCATAGTTTGGGTATCGGTAGCGCAGGTTCGTTTCACGTAGATTGGTTTGTTTGTCTTATTCAAGCTCAAAAATATCTTCTCAAAATATTTTAGACCCGCTTCTGCATCGCCGACACGTCCCTGGTAATCAGGAAAGTACTTTCTTATGGGCATGCTTTTTACCTTTTCCTCGAACAAATCAATTTTATTTAAAAACAAAATAAACGGTGTATCTTTGAACCACTTAGAGTTCAATAACGTGTCAAATAGCATTATTGATTCATGCATTCTGTTCACTCTTTCATCCTCAAACAACATCTGGTCGTATTCACTCATTGCTAAAACAAATAAAACTGCTGTAATTCCTTCGAAACAATGAATCCACTTCTTACGTTCAGAACGCTGCCCACCAGCGTCGAGAACCTTGAATTTGGACGAGCCGATGTTAAATTCGGTTTCTGTAATGCCTGTAGTCTTTATACGGCCCTTCAAAATGTCTTCATCCGTACAGACATAATTCGGACTAGCAAATTTCTCAATGTTATCAAAGTAGTATGCAGCTGAGCCCTCCAATTGAAACTCATTAGAACGTGCAAAACACTGCTTTATACCTTTGTCGTTATTCCAAAGTTGCTTTATTGCCTTAGCAATGTCTTCGTGAATAAGATTTCGTCTATTTTGTCCTTGAATTTCCCTTGATGTTTTTCTAACAAACATCTGGTCATCGCCTTCTTGGTTCAAGTCCTTGCAAATATCCTGTAGGTTAATTCTACTACTGTTGTTTCTATCAGCATCCTCATTTTGCGTCACCGTTTCAGCATCTCTGTCAGTGTCACTTTTGACATTAGAAATATTTCCGTCTTCATCGAAAGCAGCTTTTGCTCGTCCGGTACTCTGAACACGCCTCCTAGTTTCATACCTTTCTGAGTACTTCAGTACATAATCATTTAGAAAATCAGAACCACCGGCAACACTGGCGTTGATATAATCTAAAGCTTTAGCCTTTAGCAGTATTCTCTTGCATGCAAACAAATCTTTATTGTTGATCGGATCATCACAGTCAAGTTGAATACCTAGTTTTCTGGCCTGAATAATCAAAATTTTCATTGATTGTATGGCATCTGCCCATATCACTTGAGCATACTGTAACCTTTCTTGATGGGAGAAACCGCCTTGATGTAATAATTTTAATTGTTTTAAAACCGTTGATTTACCTGACTCACCGGCACCTAATAGTAACAGTTTTATTTCATTCTTGTCACGTTGTTTCTCCAGCTGCAACGATTGCTCGATGACATCATTGGCTCTTTTGTTCTGTAGAAAAGGATCACTTTCGTCTCCTATTGTTTGCGTACTCACTGTACACCCCATTATTTCCTACCTTAATATATCAATTTATACACCTCTGGATTATTGATGTGATGCTAAAATACCAATTTACAGTATGAATAGCTTCTACTCAGTTTGGTCTTAGAAATGGTCAAAAATGTTAGAAACGGAGTGACAAGAAAAAATGAATAACAGATCAAAAGATTACGAATAATATAAAACGTAAAGAAATTGGTGGAATTCTACTATCCTCTTCATTTTAGACTATTTTTTAATATTTCCCTTTAAGGAAAACAATATGTAACAAAAAAATTTCTGCTCTCCATTTAATTGCATTTCTACAAGGAAGAATACGCAGAAGGACGCGCAGAGCCCTAAATTGATGTGCTTTTTAACATGCTGAGCCGAGTGCGTTTCGGTGAAATAACACGAAGATGCGTTTCAAATTGAAACTAGTCAGTGTTATCTGCATGAAAAGGGAATATCGTTATGCATTCAGTTTTCCAATAGAGACATTTTTTTTTTTTTAGATTCGGCTTGCTTTATCCACCTATGATCTTGTTTTCAAACAACATGTGCCATGTAAGATAAAAAGGTAAAGATGAAGTACAGAAAAGAGTATAATGTTACTTGTATATACAGGATATGAATCAATAATACTAATTATAACGTTGAGTCGAGTAAAACAGCTTATGGATTTCTTTTCTTATTTTCGTCTTATCATTACTGCTTTAATGCACATTTCTAAAACTTACCGGCTGCGTTAAATGATTGGCCCATTTTCTGCATGTTTTCACCGACTTGAACATTGGTCTCAAAATATTTGGCCACACATCTGTCTAGGCACGAAGATTCATTCTTATTCAGCTCACCCTCGGAATAAGAAGTATTGATACATTTTTTATAACAGTTATTAACCAATTTATTGAACATGTCTGTGACCAAATCTAGTTCAGCTTCCGCAGCTTGAATCTTTTGTTGAGATGATAATTGAGGCTGACCACCACCGAAACCTAAGAAAGACATGTTTTTCTAAGTATGATAGTTCCTTCTTTTGCTTGTTTATCTGTTAAAAGACATGAGAGGGGAACGAGGAGAGTAATAGTTCTTTAGAGAGCTTGCTCTTGTACGTTCACTGCCAGCTCTCTCGCTGAAAAAATTAAAGAAAAAAAATGTCCGATAGCTTCAGAGGGTGATCATCAGCTACGAATTGGGAAATCAATGCAAAAAATGCTTCCAATCGGATTTGAACCGATGATCTCCACATTACTAGTGTGGCGCCTTACCAACTTGGCCATAGAAGCTCTAATAGTGATAGGACCCAGATTATATTTAGTGACTTGTTGATAAATGTTTTAAAATATTACCTTCGTGTCGTTATCGTTACTGAGGAAAGATTTGCAAAAAATAATTACATACTTGGGCTCTTCTGAACGAACAAGTTAACCAAAAAGGTGTATATTACTTCCTCTTGTTTTGTTTCCGGGCTAATGCTTACCTTTCCTTTGTTTCCAATGTTCTTCTTTAACACCAAAACATACTATTTGAGAAATGGGTGAATGTTGAGATAATTGTTGGGATTCCATTTTTGATAAAGGCTATAATATTAGGTATACAGAATATACTAGAAGTTCTCCTCGAGGATATAGGAATCCTCAAAATGGAATCTATATTTCTATTTACTAATATCACGATTATTCCTCATTCCGTTTTATATGTTTCATTATCCTATTACATTATCAATCCTTGCACTTCAGCTTCCTCTAACATCGATGACAGCTTCTCATAACTTATGTCATCATCTTAACACCGTATATGATAATATATTGATAATATAACTATTAGTTGATAGACGATAGTGGATTTTTATTCCAACACTATTTGAGGTTTGGCAACTGTTGAAATTATTGTTAGGACATTGTTAAAAAAGGTTCTTTTATTAGGTCTACAAAAACAAAAAAAGTTTTTTCACGAGGACAGCGTGAATCACAAAGGTGAGGTCAATAGTTTTACATAATAATAAATAACGTTTTTTTTTTCTTCCTTTCATGTGTTGCCTTTCTTTATCCAATTACATTGTCAGCCCTTACATTTCAGTGCCTATTGAATTTGTTGACCACTTCCCATCAGCAATACCATCCTCTTACGCAATATATGATAATATACCCGCGACATAAATATTAGGTTAAAAACAGACGGCAAAATGTGCCTTGGGCGGCAAAATCATGAGAAGCGCACATGTCGTGATATCAATAGCACGGAATTCCAGAAGAGAGAAAATACCAGCACTTATAACAAATGATCACAGTAAGCGTGAAAAAGAAGAGCCTGTTGCTACAAAGAACATTGAAATGATAAAATAGTGAAAGAATTCCAATGAATGGGAATATGGATGGCATTTTGGCAAGAAATTGGGCGGTAAATTTTCGTAAAGCTGATTGATGGTCAGCAAAACTCTCTTCAGAAGAACCAGAGAAATGGGCCAATTCTCACGAAGAAAATTCTTATAGTGTGTAAGCATAGGTAACGATCACGATACCATTAATTACCTGCAGTCAAGAACGAGATTTATTAACTGAAGAAAAAAAACAGACCATTTCCCACAAAAATTGTCGACGTTTAACTTGTGACTGATAGAAAGTTATAAAGTAAGCTATTAATGGAGGTTCTGAACGCATGACATGCTCCTCTAAGGGCTAGAATAGAGATTATAATGTTATTTGAAGATTGAAAGTCTGTTACCCTTCTTAGAGTCATCCATTCGAACGAAGAGTATCTTTTTTTAGAATTCTTATCATTTTTTTTTTCTCTTCACATTCCAATACGGGCAAAAAGCGAGAAAAACGATGATTAATAAATGAAAAACAGTGATTAATCATCCGACAAACAGACAAATGCAAGAGAGCAAAAAGTTGGGGAAGTAAGGAAATCCATTATCATGCCTATCTTATCACTATCTTCAACACGGAACAGCGTGTTAACAAGGATATATGACTACCTTAAAGCATTAGTGCAGCAAGTGATTGTGCCCAATGTGGAAGACGACAAATCTTCGAAAAGTACTCCTTTCGAAAAGTTAGAACCTGCGAAACAGAACCATCCACAGAAAGACTGCTGTGCTACCGAAAAGGACGATCTGGTTGACGTGAGCGAATTATTTCCCAAACAGAACAACAAACAATTGAGTCTAACATCAAAATCTTCAGTTGTACCCTGTGCTTTAAATTTGGATAACCTAGAAACACCTTTCTCAATTAAAATTGATAATAATGGTGCAGTCACTACACAGTTGAACTTGGACGAACCGATTTTACGGGGCCCTAGCCGCGGCGAGCCAGCAAAGTTACAGAATGACTTGATAAGTTCTCCCCCGCTAGAGGAATCCTATATCAATAATGACCAGTACAAAGCTCTTTTCCCCTCTAATTTCCTTCCAATCACGCCCGTAAGTAGCGTAATCACTCCTGCATCGAAGAAAAGTATTGATGAATCTCCCCTATCCGATGAGGTTCAAGGAATTGCTGATGAGTCATCCGAAACTTTACCATATATATGTCACTATTGCGATGCTAGGTTCCGAATCAGAGGTTACTTAACACGACACATAAAAAAGCATGCGAAAAGGAAGGCCTATCACTGTCCATTTTTTGATAATAGCATTTCGCAAGAATTGCGATGCCATACTTCTGGGGGGTTTAGCAGAAGAGATACCTACAAAACACATTTGAAATCTAGACATTTCACTTACCCAGAAGGTGTTAAGCCTCAGGACCGTAATAAATCACCTGGAGTGTGCACTCAATGTGGGGAACACTTTAGCACTAGTGAGAGCTGGGTGGAAAACCACATTGAGGCTGGGAGTTGCAAAGGTTTACCAGAAGGCTATTCAGAGGGAATACGAGAGAAGAAAAAGACGTCTAAAATGAAAATGATAAAGACTTCGGATGGCCAAACAAGGTTCATCTCATCCGACGAAAGTGTTTCCGAACCAGCTTTACAAAATAAGAATTGTATAGAAGCGACAGTAATGCAGTCCAAGGAACGCCCTAATGACAAGATCATACCAACCAAAACCGAAAAAAACGATTTTGGAATAGGCACTCAATGGTTTGAACGCAAACAAATATCAAGACCTACACAAACTACACAATCAAGAGGACCTACAGAAGTCCAAAATCTCAAAGAGTGGTCAATAATATCTCCCCCAATTTTGTCACCCCAAAATGCATCTTCTGTACCACAAGAGTATCAATCATCAAGATACACATTGCATATGGATTCTCCAGCATTATCCTCTGCCTCCTCAGCGCTATCTCCACTTTCAGGCGATCCAATAACAACTACAGAAACAAATAAGTCATACCCATTGGATTCAGAGCAATCGTTGTTGGAGCCAGACAAAACCGAGGAGGACGCAATCAATCAGTCAAAGGAAAGCAATATGATTTCCATTAATGAGATGTTACAGAAGCAAATGGACTTTGAACTTCTGGGTGAGAATCATTTGAAGGAGACTCAAGATTATCTGGCCCTTTACAAAAAAGCTTATGGGATAGAATTTTAAGGTTAATTCAGGTATTATTTTTATGGCGGTTTCAGGTATTTTACGTAATATTATTATTATATCATTTTTGTAGCAATATATTATTTTTAGCGGTGCTTTATAAAACAATGGATACTAAGGATGGTTCAATTCACTCATCATTTGGATTTATCACTATAAAAAGCAGTAATGAATCTTATATACATTTATTTCAGTGAATCCATATTTAAGAGAGCTTCCTCAGTGACCCCTCCCCAAAACTCCTCTCCTCCTGGGCCCTCTCTTGATTAATTTAAATTGCAAAAAGATTTACAAGTTTGCGAAAAGACTGCTTTATTTCCGCTTGGCCTGTGAGCTGTGTGTTCTCTCTTCTAATCCAGTAGGCATGTTGCATAAATAAACCTTATATTTGATGTTGTTTTAGAAATGTAATCTATATATAATTTCGTAGTATAAATATTTATAAATAAAGAAGTGAAACCATACCACTCATAAATAATGCGGGATGGTTGTCCAAGTTTGAAAGTAACTAAAGAACATAACTCGATGTCATATCAAACGTACTGGCAAATAAAATAAATCATTGGAGATGGATGAGTGTGGCGATAAGGCCCACGTGAATGTACAACTTCTCTCTTTTTCTGTTTTTTTTTTTTTTCTCAGTTACAAACCTTAGATCTTTTGTTCTGGATTTCTCTTTTCCCAGATGATCTTGGCTGGACCGGTTGGAAGAGTAACCATAGATGTAAAGTCAGGAGGTGGAACGGTCTTACCCTCTGGGTAATGCCATTTTAATGTTCTGATAAAAATGGACATTAGAACACCTAGCTGACAGTAAGCAAAGTGTTCACCGATACATCTGTGTCTACCACCACCGAAAGGTAAGTATGGAGAGCTGACACCCTTAGAAATGGCACCGAAACCGTAATCGACTTCTTCACCGACGGAATAAGAGGAGGCAGAATCTTTGTTCCAACGGTGAATGTTGAATTGGTGAGCATTAGGGAAGTATTCGTCTCTTAAATGAGTGTAACCTGGAGAAACCAAAACGTGATAACCTGCTGGGATGACATAAGAAGTGTTTGGAACGTGCATATCTTTCATAACCTTACGGAACAAAGAGTGCAATGGATGGTGCATTCTTAGAGTTTCCTTAATAGTTTGGTTCAACAATGGCATTTCTTGTAATAAATCGTAGGTCAATTCCTTCTTACCACCATCCAAAACACGCATTTGTTCTTCGTACAATTCTTGTTGGACATCTGGTCTTTCAGCCAAGTGCAACAAAATCCAAGCAGAAGTGGCAGCAGAAGTATGTTGACCACCCATTAAGACACCAATTAACAAGTTAGCGATTTCTTGATCAGTCATCTTCACACCATCCTTGTAGGTAGAGTTCTTCATCAAGGAATCGATCAAATCTCTGTCTTGAATGTCGTTGTTCTTTCTTCTTTCCTTAATCAAAGACATGTAAGTACCGGAGATAGCCTTTTGAGCGTGATCTCTCTTTCTATAGTGTTCCAATGGTAAGTTAGGGAAGACGAAGTTGATTGGAGTGAAACCCTTATCCAAATCACTGTACAAGTAAGCAAAATCGGTATCCAATTTTGCTCTCATTTCCTTACCCAATAATGATCTTGAAGCGGTGAAAATAGTCATTTCAGGTTGAGTAACCATCACGTCAATAGTACCAGTAGTTCTTTCATTCAAACGGAAGTTTTTGGAGTCTCTGAAGTACTTGTACACTTCTTCAGCAATCAATGGAACGTAGCTCTTGAAGGCTTCTTTGGTTAGAGCACCCTTAACAAACTTCTTTTGCTCCATCAATCTAGAATTTGGACAATCGTAAATAACACCTTTACCGAAAACTGGAGTAGTCAAATGAGCGTAAGCAGCTTCTGCTGAAACATCTGCCAACTTAGCGTTGAAGACAAATTCGTGACCCTTTGGTCCTAAATACACAGTCATGACTCTTCCTAACAAAACGAATGAAAAAATATCACCGTATTTCTTTTGACATTCTTCGAAAAACTCGTATGGCTTCATACCGTACACAACAGCACTACCGACCCATGGAATCCAGTAAAACACTAGAGGTGGACGGTCCTTTCTCAAAGAATATAGTAATTGCCATACAATATTGTAAATGAAAGGAATTATTATGATCAAAGAGATTCTTTGGGCCAATGGTAAAGCCAAGAAATGACTTAAACCAATGTTTACGTATTCCAATGCCTCTCCAACGATTGACTTGGTAGCAGACATCCTTGTATTACTCGTTTGTTCTGTTTCTATTCAAGCCTGCTGCAATTGTGAAGGAAAAAAAATTTTTTCTGGAAACTATTAATTAATATAATGAAAAATTATTACTTCCTATCGAAAATACACACGCTGAACGATACTGCTTATCAATCTTTTTATAAATAATTTACCAATAACGAAAAGGGAAAAAGGAAAAGGGAAAAAAAAAAAGACATTGAAAGAGAGAATTAAGAGGGAATAAGAAAACTAAGGGAAAATACGCTATCTTATATAATGAATACACATGGAGGGCAATTTTTAGAGGCTTTTCGAATACATGCGAGTACGTAAACGTCGTTAACTCGTGGAGATGCACAATAGGATGTGCTCATACCAAGAAAAAAAAAAAATTCAGGCATAAAATCGATGTCTCCTGCAAGATACCTACCACACTTATTGTGTTCTGCAAGAGACTATTGTCATCTGAAAAGCGATTATCTTGAAATCTTAGTTTCGTTTCGTTTCGTTTAGGGCCAGCGCTTCGTTTGTCTCGTTTTTCGTGGATTATCGGCCTTTAAGATTGTCCAACCCGGCAAATCTTGCACGCACATTGTATGTGCGCTGCTCGTATAGTATCCACTTCGTGTGACATTACTATAATCGTACGGCTTAGTCGGGAATAAAGGCTGGCCTCATTTTCGTACAGAGACATTTTGCCGGAAATTTCGTATTTTGCTGTGCCCCCGGTAATTCCCGGGCGCGGCACAAAACCTCTCTAAACAACCGCCCATTGTTGCAATTGTTCGTCTGTACGGGACAGGCGGCGATCATAACGTCGCACGGTGCACAGCAATTGCCGTTTTCGGAGATCTCCCTGAGTAAGCAGTCGTTTACGACCTTAATGGCTTTACAATTATCGGTTGGAACAATAACAAGAACAATTGGTTCTCTGCCTGGTGGTGAGTTAATCTGGTGGGAATGTAGTGCACAGGCGCGAGTAACGTAGGAAGCGAGAGAGAACAAGGAAAAAGAAAAAGTGGAGGAAGGTTGGTTGTATTGTCTTTTTCGGTTCTTTTCTTTTCTTTTTTTCTTTTTTTACGATGCATGTATATGTATTTTAATAGTAAAATATATTATTAAATAGGGGAGTGTGGTTGTGTGATTTAGTAGAGTAGTTAGAATAAAAACGACACAGTGGAAAAAAAAAGGTATTTTCTTTCTTTCTTTCTTCAGATCTTGCCAGCATCGAATCTTCTGGATGCTTCTTTCCAGTTGACCACATTCCAAATGGCTTTGAAGTAGTCGGCTTTCTTGTTTTGGTACTGCAAGTAGTAGGCGTGTTCCCAGGCGTCAATGGCAACTAGAGGAACTAGTGGGCCTGTGACGGTATCCTGGTTGTAGGTTTGAACAACGTCCAGCTTGCCTCCATTAGAGAGGTTTTTCACAATGAAGGCCCATCCGGAGCCCTGCACGCCTGCTAGCTTTGTGTTGGTCAACTTAATCAGCTCGTCCAGACTGCCAAACTGCTCGTCGATTGCCTTTGCCAAAGCGCCGGTGGGTGGTTCACCACCGCCCTGCGACTCTGGAGCCAGGTTTTCCCAGAATAGACAGTGGTTTGTGAAACCACCGCCATGGAACTTGATGTTTTGTTGGATAGCAATCATTTTTCTTGCGTTTGCGGGAGAGGGCTCCTTGGCCAGAAGATCTGAGAGTTCTTGGAATTGGTCAACAGCAGTGTTGAATCCGTTCACATAAGTTTGATGGTGCTTGGTGTAATGCAATTCGTTGATTTGACCGGAGATATAAGGTTCCAATGCACCGAAGTCCCACTTCAAGTCTGGCAAGGTGACTTTGGTTCTCCTTGCTGTGGTGGAGAGCAATGACAAACCACCCTTCTTGGTTAAATTAGCAGCTGCTGTTTTCGCGAACATCCTGGTACGTTTTTAGGAGGTATAGTTATCAATTGGGGTTTCGTTCCTGTAGCAGCAAGTGAAAAGCAATCGCTGTAGCTAGCTTGTATATTTTGGGGATGCAACGCTCTTATATACAAGTTATAGCTTCTTCATCAGGGGTGTCTGCTACGGTCGCGGAAATTTTTCGGCACATCCCTACTTTTTTTTTTGCGAAGCTAGTGGTTCGGCCTGTGTTATTGGTCCAGGTTTAAGGTCGCGCCAACAATGATAATAGCAATTAGTAATCAGCTCAACCTCAAGTAGAATACTACACGTGCAATCGGTAGCATGCGCAAGGGCAAACAGGATAGACGCCAAGAGAGAAAGAGAAAGAGAGAGAGAGAGAGAAAAAAAAAAAAGAAATATATAGATTTAGGTATTCGTTAAATATATACACATTAAATGGCCTCAGAAATTTTAAATATATAAATAAATAAGCTCTTATATGTACAAATTTGTGCATATACTTTTCTTGACCTTTTTACTCCTCGGCTTGATTAAGAAAGGATGGTGGCGTCGAAATATAACTTTGGATCCAAACTTGAGATTTCCGCAGAGGTTGCTTCGCCATCAAGGAGAATCTCAGCCATTAATTTACCTGTTGCTGGCGCATTGTTAATACCCCAACAAGAATGTCCACTTGCAATATAAAGATCCTTGACATTTGTCTCACCAATTAAGGGACCAGAACTTGTAGGAACGTTTAAAACTGGCAAAAAACAGGCTTGTTTCCGCAAGAGATGGCCCTTTGATAGAGTTGGCGATAATTTGGATACGTAATGGTACAATTCATCACACTTCTCCGAAACTACCTCCACATCGTCCGAACTTTCAGGTATATTGACTAAAGTGTCGCCTTCGCCGCACACATAAACTTCATCTTTTCTAGCATACATTTCAGGGGAGAAAAATTCACGGTCGTTAACTTTTAGTTCAGCAAGAATAGCGTAAGGTGAAACTGTCTTTTCACTAGGCTTAATGGTGACAGAGTGGGCTCTCAATCCAGAAATTGGACAATCTTTTAGAATCTTGGAAGTCCAGGGTCCCATACTCAAAACAATCTGCTGGATGTCATTGATTTCAATGGGCTTCGCGTTCTCATCGTTGAAGATTGTACCCAGCTTAATGTCTGGATTTTCTGCATGCCCTCTGCTATTTCTGCGATTCTTGACGACAGATGGAAGGTACTTAAGAGAATGAACACAATCCATCTCGTCACACTTTAGCCCAACTACCTTACCTAGGAGAAGATCGACAGCACCTGTTTCCATTGCCTTCGATAAGATGAAATGGGTGAATTTATAGGGATGAAGCTGCGCTGTGGTATCAGTACCACCTAGTGATGACCAATCATTAACCAATTCTCTTCTTATCCAATCTAAATCAGCAGGCAAAGGATTATGGATATTAGTCTCTCTCAGTTGCTCCACGGGACTTACAGAGTCAAGATCAGATGCGCTATTTGTGTGGCTTCTCATGCGCTCATTTGTTAGAGAGTGTAAACTGGGTACTGAGCTAGAAACATGAATGTCTGATCCTTCTTCCTCGTTACTAGCGGAGTCGTTTTTCAAAGAAGAGCCCGAAGAACTCAAAGATGAATTAGAGTCCCCGATGTTAAACTTGTTGGATATGTAGCCCGGTCTCTTCTTTGGAGGAGGGACATTCAGATTATATGCCTTCTTGCTCAGTCTTTCGTAGTTTTCAATGACTTCTTCGCGAACATCTGCTTCTAAGGACACAGTCGTCAATCTTCTGTAGTCCCAGTTGTTTTCTCCATCATATTCATCACTCAACTCCTGATGTAGCTGGAAACTTAAAGGTACGATTTGGTGAGGGAAAGCCCAAGATGCAAGCAAGCCACCTGCTTTACCAGAAGCCCCTCCAGCAATGCGCCTCGATTCAATGATGGTAATATGATGCGTCGAAGGGCTGAAACTTGGATGCTGGGTCAAGTAGTAAGCAGTACAGCAACCGATGATACCGCCACCTACAATGACAATATGTTTTTTCCCTTCGCTGTTCTTTGAAGGGTACGTTTGAAACGGTGGGTGCATAAAATCTTCACCCATTTATAAACACTATTCCTTCTGTTGCTTGGTTAAAATGCTATTGATACTTAGATGGTGTATTGGAGAGCACGAAAATCTTTTGCTGAGTGACTTGAACTATCAAACAGAATTACTTGTTGGCTGATTTTTTTTAAGTCTTGATTTAACAATAGAAAAAAAAAAAAAAAAAAAAGGAACAATATAACTTTTGTAGTACGTGTGCCAGGTTACAGATATGGTTTCACTTCTATGTCGTGCTTTTTTCATTCATACGTAATCTTATGCATGTAGGGGATAGACGCACAAAAGCACCAAGGCTGCATGTATTGATAAATTGGCTTACACGATTCCAGCTAAGGGGACTCGGACGGAACCGTCTCATATTATACGTTCAGTGAATATTTTTCACGGAAGAATGGAAAGGGCCTCGAAAGACGTTAATGCATCCGTACACCTACATCTTTACATTTTTTGCTGTTGCACCTACACTGTTTTTTTTTTTTTCACCTTATGAGTCCTGTATTTCTTGAAAGAGCCGATAACAATATTCCAGGTGGAGTCCCGAGGCAGAATCAAGGCTGCGGAGAGAAGTTCCTCTCAAACTAATGGGAGTGATCCGCTCAGTTCTCCCATCACGACAGAACTGTCTGAGACAAAGTCTTTCCAGCAGAGCTCCGCCTACGCTCTTGCTGCAGAGATTCGCCCGAAGGCAGGTTTCCTGAAATTCTTTTCACTAGTAAAGTGTTCGTTCATGTAAAACATACTGCCGTAGTTTTGAGCTAAAATTAAAGATATATTAGATTTTTAGAATTTCTTAGATAGTCTCAACGTGTTAAAACAAAAGCATAACCAAAGAAAAAAATGGCTAAGTTCTTGAAAGCTGGTAAAGTTGGTACGTATCATTTTCAGTTTTTGGACATCAACAAAAAACCGTGCAACTGTGGTATTAGAAATCCAAGTTATTAGCAGTTGATGTTGTATAATTTGAGTTTGAATTCGAGTATTGTATCTTCATATGGGAGTAGGGAGGAAAAAGCGTGGAGATGTTAGATCTGGGAAAAAACCTTTAAATTTGAATGATAGCTTATTAATAGAAATATTGGACAAAAAGATGAATGATTTAGGAGCGAAACTAACGATTATTCATATTCATTGAGCTATACGAGGCAGTGGAAGGGTTATCAAAAAGTTGTAATTTAAAAGAAAAAAGCATCAATAGCCACCAAATAAGATGGTGAAAGTTCCGCGATATATTTGCTAAGACCATAGGCACATGTACGCAGGCGACCAGGGCCTTTTATTTACTGTAGTTCTTTCCATGCCCTATTAAAAATTCGTGGGCCTATGATAATTTTTCTCTCCCTAGTATTGAAGAACAAAATTGAGAATTCGCCAAACTTTAAGAAGGGTTCACATTTACTAACTATTTCTTTTCCTTCCTTTTTTTACACAGCTGTCGTTGTCCGTGGTCGTTACGCCGGTAAGAAGGTTGTTATCGTTAAACCACATGATGAAGGTTCCAAGTCTCACCCATTTGGTCACGCTTTGGTTGCCGGTATTGAAAGATACCCATTGAAGGTCACCAAGAAGCACGGTGCCAAGAAGGTTGCTAAGAGAACCAAGATCAAGCCTTTCATCAAGGTCGTCAACTACAACCATTTATTGCCAACCAGATACACTTTAGATGTTGAAGCTTTCAAATCCGTTGTTTCTACTGAAACTTTCGAACAACCTTCCCAACGTGAAGAAGCTAAGAAAGTCGTCAAGAAGGCTTTCGAAGAAAGACACCAAGCTGGTAAGAACCAATGGTTCTTCTCTAAGTTGAGATTTTAAGAGAATTGCATTATGGTCAACCAAAAATCAAAAAATTATTAGTAATATCAACATATGTATATTTAATGTATGTAAACAATGATTAAATATTAATAAAATATATCTACATATAAGTATACGCAAATGGGGTTTTTCTTCAAAAAAATTGTTTGCTGGTGTTTTCAACCTTAACGACAAAACGAATCATAACGCGGTAAAGGGGAACGATAATATATAATGGAAGCATTAAGCAAACAGCTTTGTAATACGTTTTACAGACACTGAACAAGACAAGATTTTAAACAGCAATGATTATAAGGCGCTTATTTTCAATTTCAAATCGCTCATTCTTCTTGAAGAAACCTCAATTTGATGTAAAAAAAATAATAGAGATGATTCCTCAGTACCAAACTTCTATCCAGAATAGAGAGCTGATAGAGGCGGATAGTATTATACGAAGCTTACAACTGTTGGGTGAACGGTATCAAAATATAAAAGAGATTGATAAAGTTATTGCGGATATTCAAATACAGAGGAAATCAATTGAGGCTCAAATCAAAAAGGATAAAACAAAAATTACGGAATACTCAGCTGCGCTGAAGGCCCTGAAAGAACAGTACAACGATCAAAATAGCAAATCGTCGGAGCTGAAAAAGAAAATCTTGGAGACCTGCAAATCACTTCCAAATACCTTGGATCCTACGGTCCCATTAGATGCCCCACAGATTGAACAATGGATAAACCCTTTAAAAACACATAAAACTTCAGAAGCTCAGGCGCATGTTGATATCATGCTTAAAAAGAATATGTTAGACCTACAGACTGCCTCGAACGTTACAGGAATGTCATGGTACTATCTATTGAATGACGGAGCACGTCTCGAACAAGCATTGGTAGCATATGCATTGAAAAAGGCAAACGAAAATGGGTTTTCAAGCTGCGTACCGCCAAGCATCACGAAGAAGGAGTTAATAGATGCATGTGGATTTAATCCAAGAGATATGAATAATGAAAGGCAAATTTACGCTCTTCAAGACACCAATTTAGGATTGGTGGCTACCGCGGAGATACCTTTGGCAGGTCTAGGGGCAAACAAAGTTCTAGAGTTAAACTCGGGAGAATGTTCTAAGAAACTAGTTGGAGTAAGTAGATGTTACAGAGCTGAGGCAGGTGCCAGGGGAAAAGATACGAAAGGTCTCTATCGCGTTCATGAGTTTACTAAAGTAGAATTATTTTGCTGGAGCAAGCCAGAAACCAGTGCAAAGGTCCTTGAGGAAATAAAGCAATTTCAGATTTCTGTAGTTGAGGAATTAGGAATACCGGCCAAAGTACTAAATATGCCATCAAACGATCTTGGTAATCCCGCTTTCAAGAAATACGACATCGAAGCTTGGATGCCAGGAAGGGGGAAATTTGGCGAGATAAGTAGTGCCTCCAATTGTACCGATTTCCAAAGTAGAAGATTAAATACAAAGTACAGGGACGATAACACAGGAAAGCTAGAATATGTGCACACGCTGAATGGCACAGCAATGGCTATCCCAAGAGTGATAGTAGCACTAGTAGAAAATTTCTATGACCCAAGCACCGGTAAGATATCTGTTCCTGAATGTTTGAGGGAGTTTATGAATGGCCAACGATACATTTAATAAGTAAGAAAATCTTGTAAATATGTAATCTTATGTTAACCGTAGCATCATTGTGTTGGACGAAATCCTCTGTGATGTTCTGTGTGATTGAAATTGTATGGTATTTTCGATCATACGAGTATTTTTCCTAAAGATGAAAGAGAACTCGATTCCTAAACAGTTGTTTGTAGGGCATAACGTTGTATCGTAAATACTTACCATACGCTTAGGTATATTCCTTTAGATTTCCGTAACACCTTTCAGTTTTACTATTCCGCGTGGCGAGGTAAAGATCATAAAAATACAAGTTTGTTATAGCATTTCCTGCAAATAATTGCTGTAACTAGTGGCGAAAAGGTCATAGAATTATTCGCCTAAATTATGTTGTTGTTAGCATTAAGTGATGCACATATTCCTGATAGAGCAACTGTATGTGTTATTCTCCTTTCTTCTCTGGTTAGCTGTAGTGGAACCTATAACGGCCATTGCGCCACAACTTCCTTTAACATTAATACTAACATATTGATAACGACTTCAATTGCAAGTAGGATTTACCTGTAAAATTCAAAAAATTACTAAGCGTTCCTGATAAAATATCTCAGGTCGCTTTATTAGGTAATAGTACAAAGTCTTATGACTTTTTGAAATTTGTCAATCAGATATCTAACAATATAACAATCGTAAGAGGAGAATTTGATAATGGGCACTTACCAAGCACGAAGAAAGATAAAGCATCAGATAACTCTAGACCGATGGAAGAAATTCCTATGAATAGTATAATAAGGCAAGGTGCTTTGAAAATCGGCTGTTGTAGCGGTTATACCGTTGTGCCAAAGAACGACCCCTTATCTTTGTTAGCATTGGCACGCCAGTTGGATGTAGACATTTTATTGTGGGGTGGTACTCATAACGTTGAAGCTTATACCTTAGAGGGAAAATTTTTCGTTAATCCAGGTAGCTGTACGGGTGCTTTTAATACAGATTGGCCAATTGTCTTTGATGTTGAGGATAGCGATGAAGCTGTGACATCAGAGGTGGACAAGCCGACTAAGGAGAATCAGTCGGAGGATGACGATGCCAAGGGTGGATCAACAGGAAAGGAACAACCTGGGTCTTACACGCCTAAAGAAGGCACTGCTGGGGAACGTGAGAATGAGAATGAAAGCAACGTTAAGCCTGAAAACCAATTTAAGGAAGACGAGGTTGATATGTCAGATTCGGATATAAATGGGTCTAATTCACCAAGTTTCTGCCTCTTGGATATTCAAGGCAATACCTGCACGTTATACATTTATTTATACGTTAATGGAGAAGTGAAGGTCGATAAAGTGGTTTATGAAAAGGAATAGGGTAGCCATTTTCATTTTTATGCATTTCTATGATGTCTAAACATTAGATGCATTCGTGAACTTTTTCTTGCAGACGAGATAGATGTAATTAAGATATCCTATCTGCCGGATATTACATATATAAAAAAAGAAAGCTTGCATGCACAGTTTCCTTACTATTCATGCTCACACAATTCTACCGAATTAGCACTGCAGTGTTTAGAACCGTGCTCAAAAAGAGCTAACAGAGCTTGTGAAGAAGCCTGGATGAAAATATACTACGTTTATATAGGTTGATTTAATTATACAATGATATCATTTACGCCTTGCTTAATGATATCCTCTAGTAGATCGCTTTCTAGATCGTCTTCTAGTTTTTCCTCATTCTCTTTCAAACGGCGATGGGTGAAGTTGCTTATCTGCAACTCCTCTAATTTTAAAACCTTCTTCATGGCGTATGCATCTTCACCATCCTGATAGTAGCTTTTCTCGATACTCAACACCTCAAACGCCAATGTGTCCCTGTACAAGTGTAAAGCTGCTCTATTAGATTGTCTCACATGCAAGGAAACATATTCCGCTTGATGAACTTCTCTCAACGCAAATAAAGCTTGTCTCATTAAGTTTTCGGCAATCCCCATCCTTCTATAGGTTCTCATGACACTTAAGGAAGTAATATGACCATTTGGTGGCTCGTTTTGCTGGTCGGGGTCGTCGTTCATCTTCACGAGAACGTATCCAACTAATTTTTCGCCCGGAGCCAAGTATGTTGGATCCAACTTGATTGTCCTGCCGTCATTGGTCCCATCTAAGGTCAATTCCAATTTGTCGTTCTCATCTTGTTCATCACTATCTTCACAGTCCAAAGTGGTGGTAGTAGCAACAAACGAAGCCTCTGGCCACGAGAGAATATGATACATATAATATTTCATCATATAATTTTCGGGTAGGTTATGAAGGTTGGCATTTTGCATACATATAATGTCATTGATTGTCGCTCTGCGAATATTAATAGGCATGGTTGACGAAGTTTTATTTTGGAGCTTGATCGTATGTATTTAGGTTTCCCTTTTCACTTGGCAATTACTCGTTGCTGACAAAAGGTTTCAAACTTTTCAGACGGTGCTTTTTTTTTCTGTTCAAAAAACCAATTGACGCGAGAAAGTGAGGATTGAGCCTAGAGATCAATAAAGACAAATTAGCATTGGATGCAATACTACTAAAGCAAGCGCTTTAAGAGAAAATATTTGTCCTGGAAGTCTCATGGAGATTATACTTTATGAATTCTTTATCTCCGGGCAGAAGGCACTTCAGCGTATCATTTGTTCCATGATATTTTCTGAATAAACTTCAGAATTATAATACACAGTATTTACACATCTAATTTTTGACTACAGTATAATATTCAAGCTTCTTGATTTACCTGCAGTTATGCTTAAATTCACATTTGAATTCTTTAGTATCCGTTTAGCTAGTTAGTACCTTTGCACGGAAATGTATTAATTAGGAGTATATTGAGAAATAGCCGCCGACAAAAAGGAAGTCTCATAAAAGTGTCTAACAGACAATTAGCGCAATAAGAAGAAAGAAAACGGATTGAAGTTGAGTCGAGAATAATTATGGCACCCAGAAAACGCTTTAGGCTACTCGAATTAGGGTCACCAACACATTCTAAAAGGAAAGTTCAAAAACCTCTTCAAGAGAAGACCCCAAACTTGCGAGTTTCTCCACTTGCTTTTAAAATTGGTAAAGAAATCAAGAATAAGGAAATCAGAAAAACAAAAAAAACAGAATCAGAAAATATATTCAATTCGAAACATGTCGATTTAAGACTAGAAAGCCCACATCCAGGATTAAATTTTGTAAGTGATGCTCAACAGTACTCAAAGGCTGGAGATGTTCGATATTTGAAAAATAAATCAAGCAATACCTTGAAAAACGAAAGACAAACAATAGAGCGCCCCTCATTTGATAATTCCTTAAGGTTCGAGGACATTGAGCAGCCTCCAAAATCTACTTCAACGCCGGTTCTTTCTCAATCTTCTCAAATAAATGTAGAAAGAGAAGCACCCATGTTTCCAGTTCCTTACTATATTGCTCCTTCTCCTATGTATAATTTTAGCCCGTATCAAAATTTCGTTGGAAACCCAACGTTCCTGACGCCAAGTCATAACCCAAACCTAAACTATGCCATTCCCATCCAACGGCCGGAGTTGCTTTATCCGAATGTTAACGTATACGATTCGCCATTGTTTAAGAAAACAAGACTGCCCCATCAGACCAAAAGTCTAGATAAAGAAAAAAATTACCAATATCTTCCAATATATCCGGTCTCGATTTCTAATAACGGAGATTTTGTTGGCCAAGAGACACCAAGGGCAGCACCAAAGTTAAGTAAAAAGAGACTTTCAAATACATTGGATGTTAATTGTTCCGATTATGAGTCTAGTGGACAAAATGCAACTTATAATGATAGTGAGTCTTCCCTTAATTAAAAAGATTAGTTTACTTTTTCTGTAGAATGTTAATTAGTTTATTGCATAGAAAATCTTTAATACTGAATGACAAAATTTCCACAATTTTTTTTAAAAAAATTATCGACAACTGCAGGACTCGAACCTGCGCGGGCAAAGCCCAAAAGATTTCTAATCTTTCGCCTTAACCACTCGGCCAAGTTGCCACTTATTATATAAGTCGTAAGCATAATATCAGGATCTTATGCCTTAGTATAAGTCAATTGAAATTGCAATCCTTGTATGTTTTATATTAAATTTTGGGTGAATAATTGGATAATTGTTTGAAATCCATTGTTGAAGAAAGGCTATAATATTCGTACACAGAGTATACTAGAAGTTCTTCTCGAGGGTCTTGGAATCCACAAAAAGGCGTCGATAAATCTCCATAACTATATTACTTTATCCTATTACATTATCAATTCTTGCTTTTAGCTTCTATTGTATTTGATAAAATATTTCGGCTTCTTTTATGTGTATGCGATTGCGTATTACTAAATATAAATTTATATTTCCTGCGACCATTTGTCCGTCAGAAAAGGCTCTCAAAAAAACAACACTACCCTTTTACCGGAAATCACAAACTAAATGTTAAAATAAGAATTTAACATCATCCATTGATTATGAATATTGAGTGAATGATTTAATGATTGTTGCGATTTCCTTGTTGGTGAAGGCTATGATATCAGCTATGCAGAATATACTAGTAGTTATCCACCAGAACATAAGAATCCTCAAAATGTAATTAAAAATCCACTATCGTCTATCAACCAATAATTATACTATCAATATATTATCATATACGGTGTTAGATGATGAAATAAGTTATGAGAAGCTGTCATCGAAGTTAGAGGAAGCTGAAGTGCAAGGATTGATAATGTAATAAGATAATGAAACATATAAAACGGAATGAGGAATAATCGTAATATTAGGTTGTAGAAATATAGATTCCATTTTGAGGATTCCTAAATCCTCGAGGAGAACTTCTAGTATATTGTGTATACCTAATATAATAGCCTTTATCAAAAATGGAATCCCAACAATTATCTCAAAATTCACCTAATTCTCAGAATCTGTATTTCGACATAAGGTTATTATGATTATTTCTCCTTCCGTTCTATATTTTTCATTACCCTATTACATTGTCAATCCTTGCATTTCTGCTTTCATTAGAATTGATGACTGTTTCTCAATGTTTATGCCATCTTCTTACAACTTATTTGACAATAAACTAGTAGCGTGAGTACTAATAAACGGATGATATTTTGAAGTTTCATAACAACAATCAAAATTTGATGTATTTCATTAAAAATTGATTGATTTTGGGTAATGCAAGGATGACGTATTCGATCATGATTTTCAGATCGACCAGTAAGTTCCGGTCCTATAGTGTAGTGGTTATCACTTTCGGTTTTGATCCGGACAACCCCGGTTCGAATCCGGGTAGGACCTTTTTTTGCTAAAATGAACTTGTGTCACAAATTCCGTTCGAAATGGCGGTCCTTTTCCAATAAGTTTTCTTTTTATGGCATTTTTAGCAATTAGAGCTTACTTAACATAATGAATTATCCAAGTCAATAAAAGCAGAAATACGAAAAATTCCCTAAAAAAAGATGCCAAACTCTCATGGTAATGTATTGAATAATATCTCTTTAAATAGCAAGCAAAATCCCAGATCGATTTCTAAAAGTTGCCCAAATGATAAAGATGCAAGGCAGAAAAGCTTCAAAACGATATCAGCCCAAGCACTAGTACGCGTGCAAGGAGCTGGATATAAGCTCGGTGATGTGAAATTAAAGGATGCTGAAGTCAAAGAAAAGAATAGCCTCAAAAAATACGATTGTAAAAATGCAACTCAAGAAAAGAAAGAACAAGAGCAAGTATTTGAAAAAACTGTTGCAAAGGGAAGCGTGCAAAAATATATCACGAAAACTTCAAAGACAAATAGTTTGTTTATAGGAAATCTGAAATCAACTGTCACTGAAGAAATGCTAAGGAAGATATTCAAAAGGTATCAATCTTTTGAATCTGCTAAAGTGTGTCGTGATTTTCTCACCAAAAAATCATTGGGTTATGGCTATTTGAATTTCAAGGATAAAAACGATGCAGAATCTGCAAGGAAAGAATTTAATTATACGGTTTTTTTTGGTCAAGAAGTTAAAATAATGCCATCTATGAAAAATACATTATTTAGAAAAAACATCGGAACAAATGTTTTTTTCTCTAACTTACCACTGGAAAATCCCCAACTGACCACAAGATCATTTTATCTAATAATGATCGAGTACGGAAATGTACTGTCATGTCTTCTAGAAAGAAGAAAAAACATTGGGTTCGTTTATTTCGATAACGATATTTCTGCTAGAAATGTAATCAAAAAATACAATAACCAAGAATTTTTTGGAAATAAAATTATATGTGGATTGCATTTTGACAAAGAAGTAAGAACTAGACCTGAATTTACAAAAAGAAAAAAAATGATTGGCTCCGACATAGTTATCGAAGACGAACTATTGGCTAGCAATAATTTATCAGATAATGCTCGTTCGAAAACAATATTAGTCAAAAATTTACCATCTGACACAACACAAGAAGAGGTCTTGGATTACTTCAGCACTATTGGCCCCATAAAATCTGTATTCATCTCTGAAAAGCAGGCGAACACACCACATAAAGCGTTCGTCACATATAAAAATGAAGAAGAATCTAAAAAGGCACAGAAATGTTTGAATAAAACAATTTTTAAAAACCATACCATTTGGGTTGGTCCTGGTAAAGATAAGCCTGTTCATAATCAAATTGGAACGAACAAGAAAACAAAGGTTTATCTAAAAAATTTAAGCTTCAATTGCAATAAGGAGTTTATTTCTCAACTATGTTTACAAGAAAAAATAAGATTCAGTGAAATTAAGATCACAAACTATAACTCATTAAATTGGACATTTTGTGGACATGTTGAGTGTTTTTCTCGTAGTGATGCTGAGAGATTATTTAATATTTTGGATAGGAGACTAATTGGAAGTAGTTTGGTTGAGGCATCATGGTCAAAGAATAATGATAATATACTAAATGAGATAGACTATGACGATGGTAACAACAATGAAAATTATAAGAAATTAATCAACATTAGTTCCATGATGCGTTTCCGCACACAAGAGTTATCAGCTCATCAAAAGGGATTAACGTCACAGTTTCAACAAGTAGTTTCCCCATTCTCATCATATTCAAATTCCTACACAAACATGAACTCTCTCGTAGCTACGCCGATGAAACCTCATCCAGCATTTAATTTAATTACAAATACTGTTGACGAAAAACTGCATCAGCCTAAGAGAACTAAACAGGAGAATGCAGAAATACTTGAGTCCTTAAAAAAAATTATAAACAGAAATTTACAACGTATAAGTATTTCTGGTTTAAATAAAGAAGAAAATCTGCGCAGCATTTCCGAGTTTATTTTTGACGTATTTTGGGAGCATGACTCAGAAAGGCTATCGCACTTTTTATTAATGACAAATACTTCATTAGAATCACAGAAAATTCTACAAAAACAAGTCACTAGAGCTGCTGAAAGCCTCGGATTTACAGTTTGATTCCTTTTAAAGGAAGAAGGCAGGTTCATCAATATGCAATTTTCGGTACAAAAGTACGTATGTCTATAAAAATAGAGTATTGTTTTCTTTGCTATCTTAATCTACCCAGAATTATTCCAAGGAGTTTCAGCCTCGATTTTTTTTTAGTTTAATGGCGTATAGTCCAGTTTCAAGAAATACTCCACCTACTAAGTGAGTACTTAAGAAGTGGTTCCTCGAAGCTTTCCATTGTGATTATATAACTACAAACATTTCGTAAACATAGCTGAATAAGGAACCCATCCTCAACTTCATAACTCTAAAAAAAAATTCTATATATAGGAACGAGACATATGGAGGACGATAATTTAAGAAACTCTAACGTAGTTTGCAGGGAATATTCCTTCTTTTCCGTTAGTCCTGCCTGTCCACCAATCATTTTGAGAATCTGATTTTTTTAAGATAGTAATAACATCACCTTTTTTGAAAGCCAAGTCGCCTGGTTGTTCTCCAGCAAAATTGTAGAGAGCAACAGCCGTTGGTGTCGCCGAATTTGTAGCAGTGGATTCATTACCTAACCCTGTCTTCGACATTTTATGTGATAAATCATCGACATTGCTCATATTGCTGGGGTGAGTTGGGCCATGACCAAGGCTATAACCCCTTTCTCTACCATAACCACGCCTATTTCCTCGGGTATTATCATAATCCCTACCGGAATGGTTGGGACGGGAGTATTCAGTATCTCTATCATACAAATCATCTTCCCATCGGGTATTCGCACGCGGCTTAGTACCCCTATCTATCTGTGGGCCTCTATTGCGGCTGCTGTTTCTATTTGGAGATCTTCCGTAATCATAATCTTCATCTTCGCTATCAAAATCTCCATACCCGCGACCACGTCCGTAACCATCATCATCATAATCATCATCATAACGACTGCGTGACCCCAGCGACATTCCTCTTCTTCTTGATGATCTTGTGTTTGGACGTGTTGAGGATTCATCAGTAGAATCAAAGGAATCTGGAATATCGTCGTAATAATGGCTTGTGTTGTCGCTGTATTGACCGTCATCATAAAAATCATCACCGCTAGCGTTGTCATCATGGTCGTGGCGTGTAAAGTTGAACGCTCTTGATTCCAAGATACGGAGTAGGGGGTCTGCTGCTGGTGGAACTTTTACTCTACCTGACAAAATCATCTTTGATGTACAGTTATCGCCGTAAAACTTTCGATTAGCTTCCCTTCTCTCCAAGATGGCTGAACCTTCCACAGACACACCGGCAAATAAACCTTTGCTTTTGGAATAGGCAAAAACTGCCGAGACACCACCTGTGGATGCAGAAGCTGCAGCTTCTGCACTTCTTCCAAGAGGACCTGCGGAAACTGACACATTACCACCTAAAGTAATTGTACCAAATTCAGAAAAGGACCTCACTGCCTCTTCCGAATTTAAAATAAAAACAAAATCTGTCAATTCAACGCCGACCATACCACCTGCACCAGCACCTGCCATAGCGATAGCAGAGGGAGCCGACCATGTACCGTCTTTTAACCTGGCCACAATCACCCCAGAACCTGCTCTCCCTGAAAACAAGAAGCCAGCCTTTAAAACCGTGATAATTGCTAGACCTTTAGCTCTTTTTAGCACATATGGTGGAATAACTTGGTCTGCTCCAAATACTTGATTTGGTTTAACAAAACTCCTTAGAACTTTCGCGGCCTTCCTGTAGTTAAAACATTCGAAATAAATCAATCATAAAGTTGTTAGTACATTACTTTTGAAAACTCATGCCCCATAAGCAATGGACACAGACTAGAGAGCTATCTTGAACATTTTAGCTGCATCCATAAGTTTAGAGGAGGGGCAGCAGGAAGCATATATATGAACATACTTGGTCTCGCTTTTCAAGCTTCGAGGAATTGGATTATTGATACCCATTTTTGGATTTTGGATTTGATATTACCACTACTCTTGAAAATTTTACTGTGAAGTGTAAGATAGTTTCATGTTATAGATAATGTTAAGAACAGGGTCTAGTTAGGGGGTAGTCAACTTTAATTCCCTTCAGGTCGTTTTCGGTCAGCGTCGGAACATGTAAAAATGTTGTAGGTGGCATACAAACAGGAAATATAAAACAGACAACAGAAGATATTTGCTCTCAAAAAAACAAATAAAAATGGCTTGGTCTGGTGGTAAGGATATAGTGGATCAGATATTTGATGCTGGGTATTGGCTCGTCTCGAAAAGCGCTGTCTTGAGCGATGAGATCAAGAACCACGTCGAAAAATCAATTGAATCCATATCTGGAAAGATATCCAACAAGGAGACTCCTCGACTACAGGAAAACGACAGTAACAGATCTAAAGTATATAAAACTTTGAGGATCGGGCTCCAGGATCATTGGAAGCTAGGCTTGGGAATTTCTGCCACCTCCCTGTGCTTATACCTTGGGTATAGGACCTTTTTTAAACTGCCACCTAATTTACCTGAAGCAGAATCTCAAGTGGTATTAATACTGGGCGATATGAATGATCCTATCATAAGGAATCAAGTGATGGATTTATATCGCAGACGGTTTACAGTATATATTTGTACTGAAAATGCAGACGTCTATAAGAAGCACGAAGAAGATCAGGATTTCATATATTACATTGATCCCACCTGCGAAAAAGACTTCGAGGGTTTTTTTGTTGATGTACCAAGGCTAGCATCCATATTGTTTATGCCAAGGTTATCATATCATCCATCCGGAGTAATTTCATGTGACTCATTGGAATCTGAAATTCATTCAAGTATATTTGTGTATTATCAAGCATTATTAAGCATTATACCCCATTTGAAGAGAAAAACCCAACTAATTATGTTCAATCCATCTTTGACTGCGGACCTGAACTTAGTCCATCATAGTACAGAAATTATAACGTCTGGAATAATCGACTCACTATTTAAAATTTTCAAGGAATATCAAAGGTTAAATGTTTCCACAATCAAGCTTGGAATCCTGCAGATTGGGTCACAACCATCGAACTATAAATTTTTGAGAATGGCCGGTTCAGACATTCACGAGGCCCTACATTATCCAGTTTACAAAATGATAATGAGTGCGAATGGGTATAAACTAAGACAACTGCTAAGTTGGTTAACGACTTTGGGAGGTTACAATAGTGTGTATTATTGCGGCCGTTTTAGTTATTTAGTCTCATGGCCATTTGCTTCACTTATATTCAACCATCACACACGTCTTTCCCTGAAACGCTTGAGAGGAAGATTAGCCAAGGTATATAGCAGCATTATTTCGTTTTTTTGCCGGTCATCTTCTAAATCATCCAAATAATATCCTTGATTAGATAACAATTGCTTATCTACGTATATATATACATAGCACAATCTCGAAAATATAATACTAATAACAAAATAAGTATTTAAAGAAGGGTTGATGAAGTCCTAGAAGTACCAGACCTGATGAAATTCTTGCGCATAACGTCGCCATCTGCTAATTTAATTGGGATTTCAAATTATCCAATTGCTTCAATACAGCAGATTTAGCGGTTCCACCAGTAGCATCTCGTCTTTCAACGCTTTGTTCAAAGTTAAAAGTTTCAAAAAGATCTTGTCCGAATCTCGAATCGATCTTTTGATACTGCTCCAAGGTTAATTTATCAATACCGCTTAGACCAAGTCTTTCAGCAGTAGCGACACACTCACCAGATATGTGATGAGTCTCTCTGAATGGAACACCCTTTCTGACCAAGTAATCTGCCAAGTCGGTAGCTAGCATATCCATCGTGAGAGCAGCTTCCATCTTTTCCTTATTTACAGTTAAGGTAGAAATAACACCTGTGGCAATCAGCATGGAGTGCTCTACAGTTGTTAAGCAATCGAATAGTGGCTCTTTGTCTTCTTGCATGTCTTTATCATAAGTAGATGGGATACCCTTCAAACTCATCAAGAATCCTGTCAGATCACCAAATACTCTACCGGATTTACCTCTTAACAACTCTAACGAGTCTGCATTCTTCTTCTGAGGCATTAAAGAAGAACCTGTTGAATAGGCGTCGCTCAACTGTATGAAACCAAATTCTGCTGTACAATATATAATCAAATCTTCAGCAAAACGAGAAATATGGTTCATGAACAAAGTTCCCCAAAACATCAACTCCACGATGAAATCTCTATCAGAAACAGCAACCAAGGAGTTACCAATTACACTATTGAAACCCAAACCTTCAGCCAAAAATTCTCTATCAATGCCGTAAGGATGACCAGCAAGAGCGCCTGCACCCAGTGGTGATTGATTCAATCTGTGTAGTATTTGACCCAGTCTCTTGTAATCTTCGGTGAAGTATGTTGCATAAGAGCTCAACCAATGAGACCATCTAATAGGTTGTGCCCTTTGTAAATGTGTGTAGCCTGGCATTAAGACATCTATCTCACCTTCGGCCCTCTTAATTAGAACTTCAACCAAGCCCTTTAAAGCTGGAAAGAGGGTGTCATTGACAATGTCACGACAGTATATTCTCAAATCGGTAACAACTTGATCATTACGGGATCTACCGGTGTGGACTTTACCAGCAATATCGCGGCCAATTAGTTCACCAAGACGTCTTTCATTCGCAGTATGGATATCCTCGTCGTTTGGATGACGGACAAATTTGTCAGCGTCCCATTCTTTTTTGATTTCAGCCAAACCTTCATGGATCTTTGCCAATTCTGTCTCCGTTAGAAGACCCAACTTCTGCAAGCCCGCTGTGTATACTTTAGTTCCTTCTAAATCTGCCTTATACATCTTATAATCATACGGAAGAGACGCATTGTAAAGGTGCATCAAAGGATCGGTTTCACCAGTGAATCTCCCACCCCATAGTTTTTGAGTGCCGTCTGACATGTTTGCCTTAGTCTTGTTATATAGTTACCTGCTTTTGAGCTCTTCAATTGCGAATATTCTCCCCTAGCTAAAGAAAGGTAGTCTTATCTCAGAGTTCTGTGCTTCGCTGACCTTTTATAATCCTTTTTTTTTTTTTTCACATGTTTCAATTTGCGCCAGCTTATCCAAAAAGTGAGTCATTCATCTACTAATCATGATTTTCGGGATTCTGCCAATGAGTAACCACCACAAGAACGAACAAATAATCGAAAAAAAAAAACTGTTCTAGGCCAGATATGATGGAGCCTTGGCAGATCAGGTTATTTGATTGTCGTTAACAGAGGGTTTGGAAGAGTAAAGAAAAATTAATTGCCTGCGCCAACCATTTATTGTTATAACGCTAATTCTTGAATAAATCAATGAATAATTAGAGAGAGGGAGGAACGTAAATATTAATCGGTATAAATATTTGTATATATGTGAGCGCTCACGTACTCTTCAGTAACTAAAGATCATGGCTTACATCTACCGCTGAAACGTGGATACAAGGAACAGTCTCTGACAGTGAATCTGTCACACAACCAGGCTAAAATACGTTCGGTACCGATACCGTAACCACCATGTGGGCAAGTACCGTATTTTCTTTGGTCAATGAACCAGTAGTAGGCGTCGGTATCAATACCCTCACGCTTAAACCCTGCCATTAGTTCGTCCATGTCGTCGATTCTCATAGAACCACCAGTGATTTCACCAACGTTTGGCATCAAAACGTCGACGGATTCAGTGACGCGGGGGTCGTCAGAACAACGCTTCATGTAGAAAGACTTGATTTCTACTGGGAATCTCGTCAAAAAGATTGGGACGCCGATGGTATCGGTCATCTTTCTTTCAGCAGCTTCTGCAATATCGTCACCAAATTTAAAGTCTTCGCCCTCTTCGTTCTTGATGTCGTGTTCGTTCAACCAGGTAATGGCATCCTTGTACTGTAATCTCATGAATGGAGCCTTTGGAGCCTTAAAGTTTGGATTCAATTGTTTTACGAGTGGGCCAGCAATTGGGTCTTCCAAAACGTATTGCACGGATTTGACGATCAAAGTTTCAATATGTTGTAATAGATCGTCGAAAGTCAAGAAGGCCAATTCAGCTTCGATATGGGTATATTCGGACAAATGTCTTCTTGTGTGGGACTTTTCAGCTCTGAAAGATTCTTGGATGGTATAAACATCACCTAGGGAGGCCAAACAGGTTTCTAAATATAATTGGGAACTTTGGGTCAAGTAAGCTTCCTCGCCGTAATAGTTCATCTTGAACAAAGTGGAACCACCTTCGACTTGAGTTTGCACCATACATGGTGGGGTAACTTCTGTCAAATGTTCTTCATCATAAACACGTCTAACGCTTTTCAGTAGAGCAGCACGGACTTTCATGACTGCAGACAAGGCATCTCCTCTCAAGGCCAAATGACGTTGGTCCAACAGTAAAGAAGGGTCTGAGCCCTCTGCGATTTTGTTTGTAAAGGAGTCTTCACCACCGGGGGCCAAACCTACAACTTCGTAATAGTCGACATTCAATTCAACACCACCTGGAGCGGTTTTACCCTCAGGCAATTTGACTATGGTACCGTACAGAGTAACGGTGGATTCCAAAGTCAGGTCCAAAGTTTGTTGAGCCAATGCCAAATCACCGGACAAGACACATTGAATGAAACCAGATCCGTCTCTGAGGACGACGAAAATAACCTTCTTGTTAGAACGTAATCTATGGATCCAACCGGAAACCTTAACTCTTTGTCCGACCTTGGAATAAGAGTCATAAATTCTAGTCTTAATGGCAGCTGGTAGCGATTCGTCCTCCTTAATGGTGATATTCAAAGCAGACAATTGCTTGGCAGCATTTTCTGCCTCTTTTTGTTGTTTCTTCAACTCCTGTTCCTTTTGCTTGACTGCCTTTTTCTTCAAACCATCACAGCCCTTACGAGCCTTCTTCAAAGCAGAAGCACTGATTTCCTGGTACTCGTTGTCTTCTGTCTTAAACACGAAAAGCTTAGGTTCCGTGGCATCGCTCTTCTGTTGAGATGCGAACAAAGCATATGCTGGGGTTTTGAATGGATGGTCTTGTGAACCGGCTGTGGTCAATTCGTCTACACCGGTAGCCTCCTTAATGTACAAAGATGACATGTTTGAAAAAAATGAGGATATAGATTACCTTGCTACTTGCGTGAGGACCCAGCACCGACTACTACTACGCACAATCTGAGGCCCAAACGTAATTTCTTCTACCTTTTTGATCGTCTTTGATAGCTCGACAGTATGACTGATCGAACTATCAGGGCATTGATCACCATGCACGATGGAAAATTTTTCACTTTTGCGTCCGATGGGAGGACGCGCCACGGATTTGGTAAAAAATGAAAAATTGGATAAGCGATGCTTGAGTCACTGAATGTCTTGGCCCTCGATTGGAAAAAGTATGCTCGTTACTTTTGCTAGATAGTTGCTGGCGGCCTGAAAAGCTTTCCTATAAGAGAATATAGAGGTTGGTGTACATCCGTGCTTCGACACATTATATAAAAAACATAACCATAAAGTAAGAGAGTAGAAGAACAAATCAAAATATGCCTGTTTCGGAAGCGTTTGCCAAGTTGTGTGTGAATGAGAAGCCTCCTGCTGAATCTGCCGTTGCGGTGAAGTCTTTGGTCTTCAAACCAAAGACTCCAAAGTCCGCCACCCCTGTTCCTATCGTTGTGGTGGCTTTGCAATCTACTACTACTCCTTCTGCGTTGATTGCCAACGCTACGTCCAGTAAGGATCCAAGATTGGCTCGCGATGATTTGGTCAAGCAAGCGTTCCAATCTGAATCCGCTAGAGCTTTTATCTTGGGGGATTTGGCTAACGCCACGTCCAATTTTCACTTGCTAATTGATCACGAGTTGGGTACTGTTGACGGTGACACTATCTTGCAGTTAAACGACAGTACTTATATGAAGAAATCTGACATGATGAAATTTCTAAACAATTTTGAGGATAGTCAAAAAGTGGTTGATTTCTCCCAAGAGGTGTCTAAGGAAACCGCTACAGAAGGCAAGAAACAACAGAAAAAGCAGCAACCTTCTAAGGCAGGCACTGCAGCAGCAGCAGCAGCAGCAGCTTTGGAAGACGCCAAACTTATTGGTATCACCGTAGACAAAGCGTTGGATTTCCCAGGCTGGTACCAACAAATCTTGACCAAGGGTGAAATGTTGGACTACTACGATGTTTCTGGCTGTTACATCTTAAGACCTCCTTCTTATGCGATCTGGGAAAACATTCAGAAATGGTTCGACGACAAGATCAAGGCCATTGGTGTACAAAATGCCTATTTCCCAATGTTTGTTTCCTCACGTGTGTTGGAAAAGGAAAAGGACCATGTTGAAGGCTTTGCTCCAGAAGTTGCCTGGGTCACCAGAGCTGGCTCCTCTGAATTGGAAGAACCAATCGCCATTAGACCAACTTCTGAAACTGTCATGTATCCTTACTACGCAAAATGGGTCCAGTCTTACAGAGATTTACCATTGAAACTAAACCAATGGAATTCTGTGGTTAGATGGGAATTCAAGCATCCTCAGCCCTTTTTAAGAACCAGAGAATTCTTGTGGCAAGAAGGTCATACTGCTCACTTGACTGCTAAGGATGCCGAAGAGGAGGTTTTGCAAATCTTAGATTTCTACGCTGGGGTTTACGAAGAGTTATTAGCTGTTCCAGTGGTTAAGGGTAGAAAGACCGAAAAGGAAAAATTTGCTGGTGGTGACTTCACCACAACTTGTGAAGGCTATATTCCACAAACCGGTCGTGGTATTCAAGGTGCCACCTCTCACCATTTGGGCCAAAACTTTTCTAAGATGTTCAATTTGTCTGTGGAGAACCCACTAGGTTCTGATCATCCAAAGATCTTTGCGTACCAAAATTCATGGGGTTTATCCACTCGTGTCATTGGTGTCATGGTCATGATCCACTCTGACAACAAGGGTTTGGTTATCCCACCAAGAGTGTCCCAATTCCAATCCGTTGTCATTCCAGTGGGCATCACAAAGAAGACCTCTGAGGAACAGCGTAAACACATTCATGAAACAGCCAGAAGTGTGGAATCCCGTTTGAAAAAGGTTGGCATTAGAGCCTTTGGTGACTATAACGATAATTACACACCAGGTTGGAAATTTTCCCAATACGAGCTAAAGGGTATTCCAATCCGTATTGAATTAGGTCCTAAGGATATTGAAAAAAACCAAGTCGTTGTCGTTCGTAGAAATGACTCCAAGAAATACGTCGTTTCTTTCGACGAATTGGAAGCCCGTATCCCAGAAATCTTAGAAGAAATGCAAGGAGATTTGTTCAAAAAAGCCAAGGAGCTATTCGACACCCACAGAGTTATCGTTAATGAATGGAGTGGTTTTGTTCCAGCATTGAACAAGAAGAACGTTATCTTAGCACCATGGTGTGGTGTGATGGAATGTGAAGAAGATATCAAGGAATCTTCTGCAAAGAAAGACGATGGTGAAGAATTCGAGGAAGATGACAAGGCACCAAGTATGGGTGCCAAATCTTTATGTATCCCATTCGACCAACCTGTATTGAATGAAGGTCAAAAATGTATCAAGTGTGAACGTATTGCTGTCAATTACTGTATGTTCGGTCGTTCTTATTAGTTGCATTTCCCACCTATAATTTTCATGTATAGAGTTTTTATTTTGTGCTTTTTATCTTTCTAAAAATCAAATATCATCATTTTCAAATAATGTTTCCGCTATTAAATGTACCTTACCATGTTGACAGCTTATACATTAACAGACCTTTATAGTACTGTTATGGTAATAACAAAAAAGATTGGACGAGTCCGGAATCGAACCGGAGACCTCTCCCATGCTAAGGGAGCGCGCTACCGACTACGCCACACGCCCTGATATTTGTTGAATGTGTTGTATTACGGGCTCGAGTAATACCGGAGTGTCTTGACAATCCTAATCTGAACAGTCTTAGGGAAGTAACCAGTTGTCAAAACGGTTTATCAGATTAATTCACGGAATGTTACTTATCTTATATATTATATAAAATATGAATCATACTAAGTGGTGGAAGCGCGGAATCTCGGATCTAAACTAATTGTTCAGGCATTTATACTTTTGGGTAGTTCAGCTAGGGAAGGACGGGTTTTGTCTCATGTTGTTCGTTTTGTTATAAGGTTGTTTCATATGTGTTTTATGAACGTTTAGGATGACGTATTGTCATACTGACGTATCTCATTTTGAGATACAACAGAATGAGTGGTATTAAAGAAATAAGGAATACCATAAGGTTGATCAAAATTAAATATTGGAAGGAAGGTAACTAGCTTTTTGACTTTATTATTGTTGGAACTAATAATCATTAATATTCGACACTTTAAAAATTTTTTATAAGATTAATATCGTTGCAATTAATACACCGTTTGTTGCTATGCTAACAATGTGAATACGCACACCGTATATTTATGTTCATTTCGTATATGTTTTTGCATGGGTGTGCCTTTTGCAGAAGACAGAAATGTTGTTCTGGCAAGGGAGACAATAGTTCAGTTGAGGTAAGGCCCTATTAGTTGAACATTAGAGTGCAAGTCATATATATGAGTAAAATGGGTGTCACATTAAATATATCGTGACTACCCAATCTTCTATTGTATTGGTGGTATTTAAGGTGAACTAATCCGCATGTGTTTTATATAATTTCAGACAGAAACAATTATCCTTAGTGAAAAAAATAAGAAAATTCTGGTTCGGTTATTGAGTTATTTTAAAACCTTATTCCTAACAGCAGCTTTCACTATTTCCAGTGACATTTATGCCCGGTATAATGACCATTGCAATAACATGTATACATGTAATTCCAGGTGCATCATTTATGCTTCTGGCACTTACAGTATAGATTTTAATACCAAAAAATGGTATCAGTAATGTTACCAGCGATTTCTAACCAAATGTGACTGGTATTACTATTAGGGTATTCGATGTATCAAATGTTACTATCATTATCACTATTGTGGATATAGTATTGGGCTCTATCACGATACTCCATTTAACTCCTACAAAGAGGTTACGCTCGGATGAAATGCCTTTGTTTAACACCACAGCAGCTAACTGTGGCTACAGGGTCGAGGACTATATCTGCACTTTTATGGTCATTACTAAGAATACTAGAGAAACTTACTGTACGATACAATTCAAATGACAAAACCTCCTCTCC
Organism: Saccharomyces cerevisiae S288C; assembly: GCF_000146045.2. Taxonomy (NCBI): domain Eukaryota; kingdom Fungi; phylum Ascomycota; class Saccharomycetes; order Saccharomycetales; family Saccharomycetaceae; genus Saccharomyces; species Saccharomyces cerevisiae. Next base: position 147,633 of record NC_001140.6, read on the forward strand.
TACGGATTGTGCCTTTGATCATAAGATTAACAATGTCAAGAATGTTCCTCTCCTTTTAAACATCATTGGAAAATTCATTATTTAAATATATAATGAACCTGCCGACCTACTTCAACATCGCCTCCTTAGCGTATCCTTTCCGATTCTAAAAGGTTAATTTAATTGATTAAAAGTAAATTTATATTTATATATTTAGATAAAAGAAGATGATTTTAACTACACAAAAAAATAAATTAACTTACTTTCTTCTGAAAGAAGTACCTTCAGATAATTTGGCCTTACCACCGGTTGGAGTACATAAGACAGTAGAGCATGATTCACAAGTGACAGCAGTTTGAGCATGAGAAAAAACAGTGGTGATGTTCAAACAACCTGGGCATTTGACATCCAAGAAGTAGGATCTTGGGCCTTGAACCAAAGTCTTTAACTTGTGCTTTCTGGCTTCAGAAGCAGCAGTTGGGTGCAACAAATCTTGAACTAAAACCTGTAATGAAATAAATAGAAACGAAAACGAAAGTCGTTTCACAAAAAAATTGATGTTAGTAATTTGAAAACTGTAGGGTTGGGTAGGATACATCAGAAAAGTTAGAGGAGACAGGAAAAAGTGAGCATTTGTGCTCCAAAAAAAGAAGGATAAATCATTACCCAGCAGTATCCGGCATCATGATCCGCCATCTTCAACTGCTATAAGTTTCTATTATTGTTAGATTACCCATAACTCAACACCATATGCTTATCTCCACAGTAGATCTCAAATTTTCTGCTATACAGAGCCTTTCAATTCCCTATCTAAAAATTAATTGCTTTCTTTGCACGTCTTTAAAGTCTCCGTTACCAGTTTAATGCATGATTTGTTGATTTTGCGGAAACGCATACTCCTATCAAATGTCAGAGGTTGATTACTGCTTTATTTTCCTTTCTTTCTTTTTATTTTAGGCTTTTTTCTTCTACTAGAATTTCATCCGAATTCATTCCTCAAATATTGTTCTCTTCTGTTTCCTTCACATCTTATGTTTAATATCTCTTTCACATACCATATTGATCTAATATATATGCACTAATTATCTGGTGTGTTTTCGTATTCTCTAAATAAAAGCAAATGCTATATAGAACTTTTAACGTCTAATATCAATTATAGATAGTGTTAATGACTTGCAAGTTACAGCACACATGAAAGATGAGAGCATACTTACTAAACTGGGCCCAAGAAAGGTCAGCGGGAAGCAGAGGGGAATTGCTGCATTTCCCACCACGTCCTGGTGGGAGTTTCCTTTCCGAGAGCCACATTGCCTAGCTAGAGGAAGAGAGCCTTGGGCGGGGCGGATCCCGTCTAGATGGGTGGCAAACAAAAGTTTATGGTGGCCCGTGTTAAATGCGAACACACCTTCCTTTTTTCTTCTGAAATTTCCCCGGCAGATTTTTATTAAATTTTTTTCTTTATAATCCAATGGTGCATGGGTGAAAATGTATGGGCTAAATACAAGAAAGGATGTCAATATTTCTTTTTTACGCGGAAGGTTATAATAGACGTAAGTAATATGGAAAGAATTTATGGGATTTATAAAATAGATAATAAGTAGATAGCTGTCACAATGAACAGATCTTTTCACTTTCTAATAAAGTACATATATATACATGTTCTTCTTGTTTTTTATTTTCACATTAAGCAGCAGGCTATTATGCCTTTTTTTATTTTTTTCTTTTCATCATTCGACGGACTTTCATTTGACCTTCGAGTGGTAGCGTTTTTAGCCAAGCACGTTTTCGTTGGCGTTTGTTCACCCTTTTTTGTTGTAGGTTTTTTTGGTTCATCTAGAGTAGTTGTTACTGAATGGCTTTCGAAGCTTGTATTACCTCCTCCTCCAGTTTCAATAACACAGGTCTTCTCTTTGTCACGTAAGAGAGGCGAATTCTCCAGCGGATACATCTTGATTATAAACCCTTACAAAAGTTTCCTGCGATCACTTTTAGATTTTTCAATTTTCAATAATACTGCCAAGAACAAATCTTCAACATTTACATTGAACTTGGAGGATGTCTCAAAATAGTCTAAATTGCCTGGCGAGAAACCCAGCTCTTGGATAAATGTTAAAACCTTTTCATGAGTAATTGTTCTTTCCGAATCAAGATCACATTTCGTACACGCTATAATAATTGGAATATCCAATTCACATTCCAAACGTACGTGGTGAATAATACAAATATAAGACTCTAAGCTGGCAAGAGAGCTGTCATTAGTAGAATCGAAACATAATATAATTGCATCAGACTGCCTAATTTGAAGAGTAGTTAGCTCCGAAAGGTACGAAACCTCCATTTGATTGGTATCAAAAACTTGAACATCAATACTGGTGCGTCTTTGAGCAGTCGATTTATTGGCATTGATCAGGCGCTCTTCTAGGAAATTGCCACAACTTTCATAAATTGTGCCAGAGTTTTTAGCTTTGAAACCCGCATAATTCGGCAACTGTCCTTTTACGCCAAAGGTACGATAGTATTTTACCAAAGTATCAAATTGGATTGTCTTGTGGTAGAGGTCCGAAACCCTATAACGATTAGCATCTGATATTTGAAATGAACTACCTAGCCAACTGCGAACCAGAGAAGTTTTTCCAGAATGATCATCCCCCATTACAGTAATCTTCGAAGATTTCAAGTCGAAACATCTTGGGATTGACGCAAGGCTTGCGCCGTATGATAAGCGAACACTCATAGCGTTTGACCTAATACGGTATAATTAAAAGAAAAAAAGACAAAAAAATAGGATAGCCAACACAGAGCAGAACCTTAACAATTTCTCTAGATACAATTTACATGCTCAGCGTTTCTTTATATACATTCTCCCTGTATATATTCCTTTGAAAATTTCTTAGATTTTTTTGAAATTAAATAATAAGTAACGAGCCAAGATCGTTAAGGTAAGTACTTGAAAAGGATTTTTCAAAGAAGGCAAGCATAGACGATCTCTACGACATTTTTTTTTGCCCTTGATGTTCTTATGAAAAACAACTTCTACAAGTTGTACTTATCAGAAGTGCAAAAAAAAAAAATTGTTTAGACGACAAAAATAGCGTTTAATAATCAAGGTCATGGCTTTTAAACAAAGCGTTAATCTTAATCCCTATATCTCCTCTAAAATGGACGTAGCTTTTACAAAGGGATATTACGCTTGAGTATCCCTTTTGAAGATCGTTGCACCATTACGTATTAAAGCATTTTTTTTCCTCCGTCAAGATCTTACCCGAATACTGCTGCAGGACATACAAAGCGCACTGACATGACGCAGGAAGATTGATTAGAACCGTCCGCAAAATTTTCTTTGTTACAGCATTAGTAACGCATCACCTCCTTCTCAAGCTAGGGCACTTTTAACTCATAAAGCGACACATTGCCTTTTCAAATATTGTAGCTTTTCAAATCACGCAATGGAATATTTGCAGCATTCATTGTTCCGTCAAAAGTAAAATTTATTTTTAGTACTTCAACGTGGAAGGCAAACCTTGCCTTATACCTTTACATGGATGGTTTTATGCTATTGTGAAACGAAGTCAAAAGGCTAAACAAAAAGATAAAGGAGGGGCATATTATCGGACCACCTCGTATAGCAAGAAAGGGTACTTATCAAAAGAAAAGGTCGCTGAAAATCGAGCCCCTCTTGAGAATTTGATTTTCATACATATCCCTTTTCTCTTCCGGGTTAAAGCCTTTACATAAATGTGTCATTGTATAGCATTACTTTTTTTTTGGTGTGAAAAAAAAATCGGAAAAATATTCACAGGGTAATGCTGAGATAGCTTTTCTTACCCTCCTTGGAATTTGGAATATTTCGAGATTTCATCATTTAGCCCAAAAGGGTAATTGCGTAAACATTTGTAATTTCTTGGTGTATTTGTTTTGATTGTTCATTGTTTATGACCAGCTACTTTATTCATACTCTTCCACACTACTTTTTTTTTCTTGATTACATCTCGAATCCTGCGAACTTCGTGGTTAGAAGATCATAACAAAGTTAGACAGGACAACAACAGCAATAATGACCGGCGGGCAGTCTTGCAGTTCTAATATGATCGTCTGGATACCAGATGAGAAAGAAGTTTTCGTAAAAGGGGAGCTGATGAGTACCGATATCAACAAGAATAAATTTACAGGCCAAGAAGAACAAATAGGAATTGTCCACCCGTTGGATTCCACAGAGGTTTCTAATCTAGTGCAGGTACGAATATCCGATGTATTTCCAGTTAACCCATCGACTTTTGACAAAGTAGAGAATATGTCTGAGTTAACCCATTTGAATGAGCCGTCTGTGCTTTATAACCTAGAAAAGAGGTACGATTGTGATCTAATATACACCTATTCCGGCTTATTTTTAGTGGCGATTAACCCTTATCACAATTTGAATTTATATTCTGAAGACCATATAAACTTGTACCACAACAAGCATAACAGGTTATCAAAGAGCAGATTGGATGAAAACTCCCATGAAAAACTGCCGCCGCATATATTTGCAATTGCAGAAGAAGCCTATGAGAATCTTTTATCTGAAGGAAAAGATCAATCTATTTTAGTCACTGGTGAATCCGGTGCGGGCAAGACAGAAAATACGAAAAAGATTCTACAATATCTAGCATCTATAACTTCTGGCTCTCCTTCCAATATAGCTCCTGTTAGTGGTAGTTCTATTGTAGAAAGCTTCGAAATGAAAATTCTACAAAGTAACCCTATCTTAGAGTCTTTTGGTAATGCACAGACTGTACGAAATAACAACTCTTCAAGATTCGGTAAATTCATAAAGATAGAATTTAATGAACATGGTATGATCAATGGTGCGCATATCGAGTGGTACCTTTTAGAGAAATCAAGAATTGTTCATCAAAATTCGAAAGAAAGAAATTATCATATATTTTACCAACTATTATCCGGTTTAGACGATTCTGAGTTGAAAAATCTACGCCTTAAATCTAGGAACGTAAAAGATTACAAAATTTTATCCAATTCTAACCAGGATATTATACCAGGAATCAACGACGTAGAGAATTTTAAAGAACTGCTCTCGGCATTGAATATTATTGGGTTTTCAAAAGATCAAATAAGATGGATATTTCAAGTAGTGGCAATTATTTTATTAATCGGTAACATTGAGTTCGTATCAGACAGAGCAGAACAAGCATCTTTCAAAAATGATGTTAGCGCAATTTGTAGCAATTTAGGCGTGGACGAAAAAGATTTCCAAACTGCCATATTAAGGCCTAGATCAAAAGCCGGAAAAGAGTGGGTTTCACAGTCCAAAAACTCTCAACAAGCTAAGTTCATCTTGAATGCCTTATCAAGAAATCTTTATGAGCGGTTGTTCGGATATATTGTGGATATGATTAATAAAAACTTGGACCATGGGAGTGCAACTTTGAATTACATTGGATTGTTGGATATTGCTGGTTTTGAAATATTCGAAAATAATTCCTTTGAACAATTATGCATCAACTATACAAATGAAAAATTACAGCAGTTCTTTAATAACCATATGTTTGTTTTAGAACAGAGCGAATATTTAAAGGAAAACATTCAATGGGATTATATAGATTACGGAAAAGATTTGCAACTGACGATTGATTTGATCGAAAGCAAGGGGCCACCGACCGGTGTACTACCGTTGTTGGATGAGGAAGCCGTTTTGCCCAAATCCACTGATGAGTCATTCTACTCTAAACTGATCTCAACTTGGGACCAAAACTCTTCAAAGTTTAAACGTTCAAGATTAAAAAATGGGTTCATTTTGAAACACTATGCTGGGGATGTGGAATACACTGTGGAAGGCTGGTTATCCAAAAACAAAGATCCTTTAAACGATAATCTCTTGTCTTTGTTGTCTTCTTCACAAAACGATATCATTTCAAAACTGTTCCAGCCAGAGGGCGAAAAATCTTCTAGTGCTGGTGTGGAAGCCAACATCTCCAACCAAGAAGTTAAGAAATCAGCTAGGACAAGTACCTTCAAGACTACATCATCACGCCATAGAGAACAGCAGATAACATTACTAAATCAACTAGCTTCTACCCACCCACATTTTGTTCGTTGTATAATTCCAAACAACGTGAAAAAAGTGAAAACATTTAACAGAAGGTTAATCTTAGATCAATTACGTTGTAATGGTGTGCTAGAGGGTATTAGACTTGCCAGAGAAGGTTACCCAAATAGGATAGCATTCCAAGAATTTTTCCAGCGGTATAGGATCTTGTATCCTGAAAATTCAACCACCACGACTTTCAGTTCTAAATTAAAAGCCAGTACCAAACAAAACTGTGAGTTTCTTCTAACGTCTTTGCAACTGGATACAAAAGTTTATAAAATTGGTAATACTAAACTGTTTTTCAAAGCTGGAGTATTGGCAGATTTGGAAAAACAAAAAGATGTTAAGCTGAATAATATTATGATTAAACTAACAGCAACTATACGAGGTTACACAGTAAGAAAAGAAATAACGTACCATCTACAAAAATTAAAGAAAACAAGGGTGATTGGTAATACCTTCAGATTATACAATAGACTGGTGAAGGAAGATCCTTGGTTTAATTTATTTATCAGGATCAAGCCACTTTTAACATCATCCAATGACATGACCAGAACCAAAAAATTCAACGAGCAAATTAATAAACTGAAGAACGACCTTCAAGAAATGGAATCTAAGAAGAAGTTTTTGGAAGAAAAGAACCAAAAAACTGTCAATGAGTTGGAAAATACGCAGGACTTGCTAAATCAGGAGAAAGAGAATTTAAGAAAAAATGAGAGCTTATTAAATAGAGTTAAAACCAGCTCAGAAACATTACAAAAACAATTCGATGACCTTGTTTCTGAAAAGGATGAAATTAGCAGGGAAAAACTAGAAGTTGCGCAAAATCTTGAAGAAGCTCATCAAAAAATCCAAGGCCTTCAAGAAACTATTAGAGAACGGGAGGCGACCTTAGAGAAATTACACTCAAAAAATAACGAACTAATAAAGCAAATATCAGACTTGAACTGTGACATTTCTAAGGAACAGAGCTCCCAGTCTTTAATCAAAGAATCTAAATTGAAGCTAGAAAACGAAATAAAGAGATTAAAAGATGTCATAAACTCGAAGGAGGAAGAAATAAAATCGTTCAACGATAAGTTAAGTTCCTCAGAAGAAGATCTTGACATAAAATTGGTCACTTTAGAGAAAAATTGTAACATTGCGATGTCAAGACTACAATCCCTTGTAACAGAAAATTCAGATTTGCGTTCGAAAAATGAGAATTTCAAGAAAGAAAAGGCAGCACTGAATAACCAGTTGAAAAATAAGGAAAGTGAACTGTTAAAGATGAAAGAAAAAATAGATAATCACAAAAAAGAGCTTGCTACTTTTTCCAAGCAAAGAGATGACGCAGTTAGCGAACATGGTAAAATTACTGCTGAACTAAAAGAGACAAGAATCCAACTTACCGAGTATAAATCTAACTATCAAAAGATTAAAGAAGAATATTCCAACTTCCAAAGAGAAACGAAGGAACAGGAGCAAAAGAAAAGAAATAGCCTGGTTGAGTCTCTGAACGATAGTAAAATTAAAGAATTGGAAGCTCGGTTGTCACAGGAAATATCCTTAAATCAATACTTAAACAAAAGAATATCAGGAAATTCTGTAGAAACGAATATTTCGTCTACTAGACGTTCCACATCGTATTCAGATGATCCACTTGACAAAGAAGATATAATAAAAAAATACTATGACCTTCAATTAGCGTTTACTGAAATAACTAGGAATCTAGAGAATGAAATTGAAGAGAAGAAGAACTTAATTTCTAGATTGAGATTCACTGAAACAAGACTAGCATCTTCGTCTTTTGAGGACCAAAAGATTAAGGCACAAATGAAGAAATTAAAAAAATTGATCCAGGATATGGACCCTAGTATTCCTTTGGACAGTATTCTAAATGAGCCGCTAGATAACTGCCCTGACAAAGAGTCTGATATTAACAAATTAATGCTTGAGGTCGATTATTTAAAAAGACAATTGGATATCGAAACAAGAGCTCACTACGATGCAGAAAATGCCATATCTGCTTTACACAGTAAATTTAGAAAGATCCAAGGGGAAAGCTCCCTGTCATCTTCTGATATTTACAAACTGAAGTTCGAAGCCAGTGAAGAAAGAGTCAAATCCTTGGAAGACAAGCTAAAAACCATGCCTTTACGTGATCGAACAAATTTACCTGTCGGAGATATTATAAAGAACCGTGATAGCATTTCAAAATATGAAGAAGAAATTCGCTATTATAAACTTGAAAACTACAAGCTCCAAGAAATATTAAATGAATCAAATGGAAAATTGAGCCAACTCACTCTTGACTTGAGGCAATCAAAATCCAAAGAAGCCCTACTTAGTGAACAATTAGACAGATTACAGAAAGACCTTGAATCTACGGAACGCCAAAAAGAACTACTATCATCCACAATAAAACAGCAGAAACAGCAATTTGAAAACTGCATGGACGATCTGCAAGGGAATGAACTGCGGCTAAGAGAACATATTCATGCACTAAAACAAGCTGAAGAGGACGTAAAGAATATGGCGTCTATCATTGAAAAATTGAAAACTCAAAATAAGCAAAAGGAAAAGTTAATCTGGGAGCGCGAAATGGAAAGAAATGACTCAGATATGCAATTACAGGAAACTCTGCTGGAGTTGAAGAGAGTCCAAGATGTAAAGAAAATCCTGAGTGATGATTTGGCCCATTTAAAGGAGCGATTGAGCGCTGTAGAAGATAGATCCCAATATACGGATGAGATTAATAGATTAAAGGAAGAATTGAACTGCTCTTTAAAAGCTGAAACAAACTTAAAAAAAGAATTTGCAACCCTTAAGTACAAACTGGAAACTTCGACTAATGATTCTGAAGCAAAAATCTCCGATCTGCTGAAGCAGCTCGATCATTATACAAAAGTGGTGGAAATGTTGAACAACGAAAAAGATGCTATTTCTCTTGCAGAAAAAGAACTTTATCAGAAATACGAGGCACTCAATACTGAATGCGAGTCTCTTAAAGGAAAGATAGTGTCTTTGACTAAAATCAAGCAGGAACTGGAATCTGACTTAAATCAAAAGACTGATGCGCTACAGATATCAAACGCAGCACTCTCAAGTTCCACACAAAAGAATAAAGAGATTACTGAAAAAATCAAATATCTGGAGGAAACACTACAACTGCAAATGGAACAAAATTCAAGGAATGGGGAGTTGGTTAAGACATTACAGGCCAGCTGCAATGGATATAAAGATAAGTTTGATGATGAGAAGCAGAAGAATATTGATTTATATGAAGAAAATCAAACTTTACAAAAGCTCAACACCGACTTACAGCTTCAACTAAAAAATTTGCATGAAAGATTATCAGACACTACTGAAAAAAACGCATGGTTATCAAAGATTCATGAATTGGAAAATATGGTAAGCCTAGAAACGGACTTGAAATATGAAGAAATGAAAAAGAACAAGAGTTTGGAGAGAGCAGTGGAAGAGTTACAAACTAAGAACTCCCAACAAACAGATGTAATAGAACTAGCGAATAAAAATAGAAGCGAATTTGAGGAAGCTACTTTGAAATATGAGGCTCAAATCTCTGACTTAGAAAAGTACATTTCTCAACAAGAGCTTGAGATGAAAAAATCCATTAGAGATAATTCTTCTTACCGCGACAAAGTGCAGGAAATGGCCCAAGAAATTGAATTCTGGAAAAGCCGTTATGAATCTACCATGATAGGCTCGAAAAATATTGATAGTAACAATGCACAGAGTAAAATTTTCAGTTAACGAACTTTTTTTTAAAAATTTGGAAGACTTTATATCCTTTATTTAAAAAAATAATGATGAGATGTTTTGTATATACAGAATGAGAATATGCATTATTAACAGAAAAAGACGACACGAGCGTTATATACTAAGTGGCATGAACTCTTTCACCCCGTATCCTTCGATAGTAGTCTTAAAGGTGGTACATAAAATAAAGAAAATAACCGATTCAATAGATAAGCAGCGGAAATAAAGTCTTTTTCCTATCTTGAAATCTCCAAAATAAAAGTAATAAAGTACTGCTAAAGTTGTTCAAAACCAACCCTTCTTCTTGGGACTATCGTTTTTGGAGGAGGAGCTGTTACCCAATCCATATGCCTTCAGTACATTTTCCACATCTCCAAAGGATCCTCTGTCTCCTTGCATTACAACAGTAGCTCTACCCTTACCATTGCCAGCATTATTTACATTTCCCGTAAATATCATTTCGGCAACACGTGAGATATCATCTGGCTTCAAATCTTCGATCTTACTTATCATTTCGTTGACTGGGATTTTGCGACCATGCATGAGAACTTGTCTGCCCATATCTTCCAATTCTACCAGTTTAGACTCTAGGTTCATTAGTAGTGAAGACTTCAACTGATTCTTGGCCCTGGAGACTTCGTCTTCAGTTAACCTCAAATCCTTATTAGCAAATGTATTATACATTTGCTGTGCAATTACCTCAACCGCTTGAGGAGCTGCCTGCGGTATACAAGATAATGAAATACCGAAAATACCAGAATCCGAATAAGAATGGTTGAACGCAACACAATTTTCAACAAAGTAATACTGGTTCAAAACGTGGGTATACAAACGAGAATACATCCCCTTTCCTGGCCCACCAGCACTGAAAGAACCACCACCTCCAAGTAAAGTTTGTAATGTTGCTAAAGCATAAATGTCTGGATGATCTATAGGGAGACCTTCAAATCCGATCTGGATGTGGAATAATTCTGGTAAATTCCCAAACACTGGTGCTGGTGGAATACAACTTTCCCCGCCCGTATATTGGGCAACTTTTTTGGTGATCGGAGGGTGTGTAGATTGCCAGTCACCGAGATACTTTTCTGTAAGCTCTAATGCCTTTTCGTGAGGAACACCAACAAATGCCGCAACAGTATTTTCTGGGGTGTAGAATTTATTTCTGTAGTCCAATAAGTAGTATTTAGAAATAGAAGGAATGAGCTCTCTAGGGCAGATTAAAGGGGACCCCAAAGTTTCTCCGGAGTATGCTGCTGTGTGCAACAGCTCAGGTAATACCAATTCTGGCTTCATCCAAACTTCATCGATTTCATACTCTGCCGACAGCTTCTGTTCTTGCAGTTCTTGCTCAGTAATCTTAGGGAACCTCACAGTTTCTGACATTAATTGAAGCATTTTACCCACATCCTGGTTGAACACAGAAGCCTGATACATCAAATTTTCTCTAGACGAGGTACACTGGTAATTCCCACCCAGTAACTCCAACGTCTCTGCCATTGCTCGGCCCTCGACGTGTTCGGTTGATTTGAATGCTAGTCTATCCAAGATATGTGTACAACCCTTCAAATTCCTACCTTCAAACCGTGATCCTGCGTCGATGTATAGGCCTAAGGCACTAAAGTGTCCAGGAGTATTTGATGTCGCCACTTTCAGTCCATTCGCTAGTGACGAAAGCTTAAAATTATCGGTTCTAGCGATGTTAGAGTACAACCTCTGAACGCCGTTCCTTAGCATCTTTTGTTATTAATCAGCTCTCTGCTTTGCATTAATTTGACCACCTGCCCTGAAACACCTTTCTTCTAGTCCACCTGTGTAGGCTTTTTCACCTGAATTGTTCATTCTCGATACGCCCTCACGCCGGATGAAAAATTTGTGCAAGAGTCATCATCTCGAAAAGATATGGTGATAAAAACAAGTGTACTTCTAACCTGCCTAATGGTTATAACAGTAGCATAAAGTAGATATACGGACTACAGAAAATGGTTCGTGCCTTCAAAATTAAAGTTCCAGCTTCTTCCGCCAATATCGGCCCTGGTTATGATGTTCTTGGTGTCGGTCTTTCTCTATTCTTGGAGTTAGATGTCACCATCGACTCCAGCCAAGCTCAGGAAACAAACGACGATCCCAACAACTGCAAGCTGTCTTACACTAAAGAAAGTGAAGGCTATTCTACGGTCCCATTGCGTTCTGATGCTAACCTGATTACCAGGACTGCGTTATATGTGTTGCGTTGCAACAATATTAGAAACTTCCCCTCCGGAACCAAAGTTCACGTCTCCAACCCAATCCCACTTGGCCGTGGATTGGGTTCCTCTGGTGCAGCAGTTGTGGCAGGTGTTATTTTAGGTAACGAAGTGGCCCAATTGGGTTTCTCTAAGCAACGTATGTTGGACTACTGTTTGATGATTGAACGTCATCCAGACAACATAACCGCTGCTATGATGGGAGGCTTTTGCGGTTCATTCCTAAGGGACTTGACCCCACAAGAGGTGGAAAGACGTGAGATTCCATTGGCTGAGGTGCTTCCAGAACCTTCTGGTGGTGAAGATACCGGTCTGGTTCCCCCATTACCTCCCACCGATATCGGTAGACATGTCAAATACCAATGGAACCCCGCCATTAAATGTATTGCGATCATCCCACAGTTCGAGTTGTCCACCGCCGACTCCAGAGGCGTTCTTCCAAAAGCCTACCCAACCCAGGACTTGGTTTTCAATCTACAAAGATTGGCCGTCTTGACCACAGCTTTGACCATGGACCCACCTAATGCCGACTTAATCTACCCTGCTATGCAAGATCGTGTCCACCAACCTTATAGAAAGACATTGATCCCAGGTCTCACGGAAATCTTATCATGTGTCACCCCATCCACATACCCTGGCCTATTGGGTATCTGCTTGTCAGGTGCAGGCCCAACTATCTTGGCTTTGGCCACTGAGAATTTCGAAGAAATCTCTCAAGAAATTATCAACAGGTTCGCCAAAAACGGCATCAAGTGCTCCTGGAAACTACTGGAGCCTGCCTACGATGGTGCTAGCGTCGAACAGCAATGAAATGTCCTTTACCCCTAGTATACTGTGTTAAATACTATTGTAGACCATATACATACTGTAATTGACCGTTAACGGTTATTATGCTGAGTCTTCTTCCGTTACCCGTCTTTTCTATCTATTTCGAAAATAAAAAATAAGTGAAAAGAACGAAATTTCACAACCATTAACAATACAGATAATGAATCGAAGTTGTTTTCAGTCTCAATTCAAAAGACTCATAGCCAAGGCCAGTTGATTGATTTAGCCACAAGTATCATTCAACGTAATATCCACAGGTGTTTTTTTTCTCACCGGAAGGCGAATAAAATACAGGAGCTAGAGCGTGTAAGATAATGAACAAGGAATCTAAAGATGATGATATGTCCTTGGGGAAGTTTTCCTTCTCCCACTTCCTATATTACTTGGTGCTAATAGTAGTAATAGTGTACGGTTTGTACAAGCTTTTCACTGGACATGGATCCGACATTAATTTCGGGAAGTTCTTGTTAAGGACATCCCCTTATATGTGGGCCAATCTTGGTATTGCCCTTTGTGTAGGCTTAAGTGTCGTGGGGGCAGCATGGGGTATTTTCATTACTGGTTCATCCATGATTGGTGCCGGTGTGCGTGCTCCAAGGATTACCACCAAGAATTTAATTTCCATTATTTTCTGTGAAGTGGTTGCCATTTACGGTCTGATTATTGCCATTGTCTTTTCTTCGAAATTGACTGTGGCTACTGCTGAGAACATGTACTCGAAATCAAACCTGTACACTGGTTATTCTCTTTTCTGGGCAGGTATCACTGTCGGTGCTTCCAATTTGATTTGTGGTATCGCTGTCGGTATCACCGGTGCGACTGCTGCCATTTCCGATGCTGCTGATTCCGCATTGTTTGTTAAAATTTTGGTCATTGAAATTTTCGGGTCCATTTTAGGTTTATTAGGTTTGATTGTTGGTTTATTGATGGCCGGTAAAGCTTCTGAATTTCAGTAAGCGCTCAAACCAGGCTTTTCTTTTCCGTTTTTACGAGCTAGATAAGCGCATCCATATTTACTAATAGATATAATGAGATATCTGAGATACATGTGTATGTATATATGCACGTTTTCTTTTATTATCTAAAAATCATATTATATTAAGTAAGAGAAAAAAATGTACAACTATATAAATATATATTTATTTAAAATGGTTTTGAATTTTTCCTATTCTGGTTGATATTGCCCAAAAGCTATTCAGTTTACTCCTCTTCACGATAGTCAGGGTTCTTCTTTAAAATTACTACGCCCTCAATATGGCTTGTGTAACTAATATATTCATCAGTTTCTAGTTCTGCTCTTTCGCCATGATTTAGTAAAACAGGAGTGGATTGCGTAATCCAGCCAGTAATCTTTTTTGGTCTGCCTGCTTGGCCGACAGTTTCCACTGCTTGACCAACGCGCACATTAACCTTTATTGGCTCTCCCTCATCGTTTAATGCTAGAATAAACTTTGGCCTTATACCGGCATTCAACATGTAGAACAATTGATGATGCTTCAACATGAAACTTGGCGATACTAAACCAACTGCGGTAGTTAATATTGATGCTAATGTCACCTTATTCAAAACATGTGCATCATTGAACACATCCATTGTCATAGTACCTTTACCAAGATGCAATAACCCTTGTGCTAATCTGGTGATAAACAAAGCGTCTTGTTCACGTGAATAATAACTTGCCAACTGTCTTAATAGTTGAGCTAACCTTGCATTGTTAGTACCAGCACCACATAGACCCATAGCGAAAATTGAATTCATTGAAACTTCTAAATCGGCGTCATGTGAAAAACGAGTTAAGGTATCGAACACCTTCATTTGTGGATCAGAAACGGAAACAATACCCATCGCTAAAGGAACCATACGACGGATGTGTTCATTACCATAATGCATTAAATGACCAAAATGACGTAAAGACATTTCCTTGCCAATATCTTCACCAAGGGCAATCAAAGCAATACCCAAAACTGCATAAGCAAGTTCATCGACTATGCCTGCTTCTTTTTCTTCCTCCTCATCATCATTTTTCCCGTCCGTAGTAGCATCCTTATCGGAAGATTTTCCCTTCTTTTCTTCGGATTTTATCTCTTCACCTTCTAAACTCTCACCATTCTTCTTCTCTGTTATTTCTGCTTTAACTTCAACTTCCTCTCCTTCGGCATCAACCTCCATTTCGTCCACTTCGATCTCAGCTTCCTCGTTCTTGGTAGGTTCATTCACTTGCTCACCCAAAAAGTCACTTATGCTATTAGTCTGTCCTTCGGCAGTTTCTTCTTCATCTGCATCTTCTTCACCTTTTACGTTTTTAGGGGTCAAACGATGTAACAAATCTTGAATTAACAAAACATCACCCGTACCAGTATAAGCACATGAACCAACTAATACTTCAATAGCTGATGTCATTGGATGTTCAATAGCACTAATAGTTTCTAAAACATCATCCACCTGTTCACCTTGGCCCATGTATAGAATACCTAAAGCAAGTGCCAAAAACCTTACCCAGTCGGTCTTCAACTCGATGGCTGTACGCTCTAAAAAGTTGTCCATGATAGAAGTTGTAATGTCACCATTACAAGTACCAACGAAAACATGAGCCAAAGCTAAGGAAGCCATAGCTGCAGTTTCAATAGGCAAGTCAGTGGATGCGGCAATTGGTAATAACAAACCCAACACTTCGTCATTCTTGCTACCAGCAAATGCAATACCCAGGCCAAGAATAGCTGCTGAACTAATTTTAGTGTCTGGGTTAGTAACATAATCTTGCAAAAGTAACAAAGCTGGTTCAACTTCACCATCATGCACACCGGAAGCGGAAATACCAATACCTAATAATGCACCAGCTTTAACTTCTGGCTCATCAACGTAGAGATACTTATCCAGTTGTTGCAAACCATCGAGATTCCACTGGTATATAGATCCAATACTAGCTACCGCGGAAGTCATACCGTCACCTTTGGTTTTATATACCCAATTATCATTATCCACAATTAATTTATCGTTACAATAACCTAAGTTTAAGAACCCGTTGACAAATGACGAAGCTAGATTTTGTTGAGCAGAATCTAGGCCGGCGCTTGAGAACACAGATTTAGAGTTATCCAAATGGCTCTTATAAATGTCTTCTGGGACTTTTGGCCCAGTTAGATTCAATTCTTTAGCAAGATATAAAAAGTGTTCAGACAATTTACCATTTCCAATTATATCCTGAACACCTTCATACTCAAACGATGTCTTTTGTGCGGCTAAAATATATGCTAATTGTTTATGCATCACTGGATCGCTAGTAGCATCGAAAACGGATCTGATCATATCCTCTTCCCCTAGTCTAACTGCCAAAGCAATTGCATCTGTAAGTTCGTTCTGAGATAGATAAATAGAATATGCGGTTTTTAAAAAGGCAACGTCTTCAGGAGGTGGCAAAAGTGGAACACATGCAACCATATATTGACAAACTCTTTGGAAGGTATTCTCATCGACAAATTGAGGTAGCTTGTCAATAGATTCAATTTCCAAAAGCAAATCTACCGCGTCTTCTTCACCGTTGTGTTTCAAAAAGTATGGGACAATGTCTAAACATAGACGAAGAGTATCTTCCTTGGAAAATTCGAACCCGGAAGTAGCCGCAGATCCATCGCTTTTAGATCCATCAGATGATGTTTCATCTTCAGCATCTTTTTCCACTTGATCATTATATACTTCACCGATCTCCAAAGCTAAATGACGGATGTACTCATGTCCCCACCCTTCAAAATCAGAAACGTCGGAGAGTAATCTATATCTCAATGAATCGTGTTTACCATTTTCAGAGTATGTCATGGCTAAAATGGACAAGACATCCGCTAAAGAGGATTTCAAGTTTGGATCTGTCCATTTGTCGTAGATAGAACATAGGTCTGGATATGTCGGACGAAGGAATTTCAAAGGTTTGGGAACGGCGGTCATAGAACTCGTAGAATTTTTGATCGATTCCTTTAAGGCATTCAAAGACGCTTCATATAAAGATGAATCGTCTTCTTTCAGCCTTTCAACCAATAGCTCTAAATCTGTTTTAAGCTTTGCATCTTCTTCGGATAGCTGCTCCTCTTCCTCCTTTTTTTTATCCTTCTTATTTGGTGTCTGCTTTTCAGGACTTATCTGCGATTGTTCATCAATAGTCTGTTGTTTCTTATCACTTTCGTCTACCATTTTCTTGCAATTGTCTTCCAAATTTATACGAATCGCACCTTATGTAGACCAATGGGCAAGTTTGTTAGTGAAGAATTATAGATTTGACCAAATTTGCTTAATTACTTATACCCTTTGCCAAATTTCGTGCTCGCCTTTTGCCACCGTAAAACACATCATCTTCTACGAACATTAATCTGTTATATTACCAATTTTATATATACATAGTATGTAAATATGAAAATGTTTTATGAATGTCTCTATGAGATGAGCTGTAAATAGTCAACTCATTTGACAAATTGCCCATCGAAAGCACGCTTTGCCCAATCCAATAGCTTGTCAAAAACGATTACATTCGCATTATGGTATCTTATACTATGATCTGAGTCAGGAAAGACGTGGACGTCATAATTTTCCACACCATTTAGATCCAAAAGGTCCAGAAACTTTAGGGAATTTTGAAAGTGAACGTTATCATCTCCTGTTCCGTGCATCAACAAAAATCTATTTGCTTGTGCCAAAGCAGTGACATTATGAACGCTTGATTCTACGTATCCATCAAAGTTTTCTTGAGGAGTATGCATGTACCTCTCAGTATAAACAGAATCGTAAAATCTCCAGTCGGTTACTGGCGCAACTGACATCCCGTATTTGAAATGTCTTCCGCCATCTTTCTCCAAAGTTTTTAGTGTCAGGTACCCCCCGTATGACCAACCAAATAAGGAAATCTTTTGCGGATCAACAAAAGTTAAAGAACCATATAAGGAAGCCGCAGATATTTGGTCGCGGGCCTCGTAATCACCGAGCCTATCGCGAACAAGGGATCTAAAGTCTTGACCTTTGAAGCCAGTACCACGACCGTCAACAACAACTACAATTGCGTTTAATTGTGAAGCTACCACTTCATTAAATCCTACGGAAAACGTTTTGACAACTTGTTGAGAATTCGGTCCCCCATATGCAAAGAAAAATACAGGATAGTGGTCACTTAACGTTTCATCGAAATCATTTGGTAGGATTTCATACGAGTTCACTAGTATATCCTTTCCAAATTCGTCCTTTCCTAGGTTCAATTCCCTGAATGATTTTCTGGGTACCGCATAATCTTCTAAAATTTTGGTAAGTACTTCGTTCTTTTCCAAATGGTATAGTGATTTGCCTAAAACATTACCTTTGTCGCATTTTTCTGCTTTACGAGAATGGAAGTCCACAATTTTTTGATATGGAACTTTTGGTCCTTTATAGGTGAGTAAACCAAACCTTCTACCAGAAGAAAAGGACACATCATAGACACCATCCTCAGAAGTATCAGTAACTTCAATAATTTCATTTGGTGACCGTAAATCTATGTAGTAAACGTGGCGTTCGGTTGAACTCTTTCGTGTAGAAATGAAGTAAAGACGATTTTCCATTGAATCAAAGGCAAGTGGGCCATTCACCACTTCCCATTTCCCCTCTGTCAATGTTTTATAGTGTGAACTATTACTATTTTCGAAATAAGCCAAATGATTGTAACCACCAATCGGAAGAATATCAACATAACCATTATGAGGCCTATCAAATGTTTCATTTGCCGGAATAAACAGAGTATTATGAGTAATCTCCCACCATCCTCCGTTAGAACTTTCGTTCCTTACCACGTTTGAAGTCTTTGCAATTGTATCTATCAAAAACACAGTCAATATGTCCGAGGATCGATCGGTAGTTTTAACTAAAACGTTTCCATTTCCTACCCATGTAACTTCAGTAATTAACAGACTTCCATCTTTTTTATTTCCACTTATTCTTGGATGGAACGATGTTCCATCTTTCATACTGTAAACCCATAGCTCTGCATGAGGATTTGGCGTGCCACTTTTTGGATACTTGATACTGCGCATTTCGGGGTATATATCCTTTTCATCTTGGACATAATATGGAATGATAAACTCACCAACTTCTGATTCATCAATTTTCAAGAATGCCAGGTAATCACCAGTTGGTGACCACCACGCAGCCTTGTCGTCTTCAAAAACTTCTTCCTCGTAAACCCAATCTGGCTTACCGTTAAAAAGAAAGGAGCTTCCGTCGTTGGTCACAGCCCGTATGGTCTTTTTGGAAATAGCAGAATAAATATATATATTGTTATCTTGGACGTATGCAATATCATTAGAATTAGGGGACCATATTGCTAGAGCCACCTCGTTTCCAATCTCCTCAAAGGACGAGCTACTCTTATCGTAGACAAAATAAGAACCAAACGTTGAGTGTCTCCAATTTTGTACGCTATTTGTTCTAATTAATAACCGCTTCAGGTCGGGAGACGCAGTTATTGACTCCACAGTGAGGTTTTGACCGTTATGAATGAAAGTTTTTCCCTCTAATAAAACGCTATTATATGAGTCATCGTAGACAGATTTAACAACGTAACTATCGTTCATAAATGTAACATAAAGACCTAGATCGTTGCTTTCAATTTTATTGTCACTAATCCATTGCAGCTCGTGATATTTGGGTTGAAATGTATTGTTTCTTACAACAGAAAACGACACCTTTAATTTCCCATCATTGGTGTAATTAGAGTTGGGTTCTTGATAATCTGGTGTGTTTGAATGGTGAGGTATACTTTTTAGCAACAAAACAGTGCCCCATATCAGGAGTACAAGGATTATTCCGACCCTTATGAGCTTATCTAACAAATGCTTCTTTTTTGTATCGAAAAGTTCATCAGGAATGCGCTCAACTTCTTCTTCGCCACCTTCCATGAGTAATTTGGCTTATTGGTATGTTGCAAAAATACTCTCTGAAAGAATACTTCGAATTTCGGCACTTCTTATGTACACTTTGATGGAAGCTTTCTTGATAAGGAATTCTCCGTCTATTTCCTTCAATACCGCCTCCGGCGGTATTGAAGGAGAAAAATTTGGGCGGGAGCATATTATTGTAATTAATATATACATATATATATATATATATACATCAACCTTACAACTATGCGTTTAGAATCCTAAACTTTGATCTTACCATCAATAACGGTAGTGGCATGACCTGCTATATAGTAGGAAGTGCTATTATCAGCTTCTTTCTTAATTGAAGCTAACATTAGGCCATTTCTTTTTAACCTTCCACCCTCAGAAATGGTAATATCCGTGGTTTTCTCAAACTTATAAACTTCTTGCAAATATCTTGCAAGGGCTACAGAACCACTACCACAAACAGGATCTTCATAAACGTTTATCACCGGAGCAAACGCCCTCATTTCGTAGGAGTTTTTGATGGCGGCTTCCTTTTTAGGGCCCGCTAGGATAATTCCCACATGGTCATTCTGTTTTGTCTGGTGTGCAAGCATAGCAAAATTTGGGTTTGCATTGAAGCAAGTTTCTGCATCTTCTACTAGCGCCACGATCCACTCTGGCCCAGTATGTAAAAGAGCAGGAGGCTTTATGAATTTCAAACCAATCGCTTTTTCATAATCAGCAATCATCTCACTCGATATACTTTCGTAATCAGCCATCGGAGCTTTGAAGCTAATTAGTCCCTCATTAATTGTTATTGGAACAGCGCCTATTTTACATTCCTGGACGAGAGAAGTCGCAGTGGTGTTTTTGGTGAACTCAAGGAAAGCCTTACATGAACCAATGGTTGGGTGACCAGCAAATGGCAATTCACTTCTTGGAGTAAAGATCCTCAACTTGTAATCATACTTTTTATCAGATGGTTTAAATAAAAACGTTGTTTCTGATAAGTTTGTCCAGTTGGCAATTGCCTGCAATTCTTCTTGACTGACTTCATTTTCATCAATTTCCAAGAAGTTTATTACTGCTACTGGATTTCCCATAAAGGGCTTCTCAGTGAATACATCAACTTGTTTGAAAGGTACCATTAAAGTCATATTCTAAGCGCTTGGTTTTTTTTATCTTATCTTCCTTGTGTCATATTTAGACATTTAGTTTAGTATTCTAGGTGCTTAAATAATGAATATTGTCTATAGATGACTAATCATAAATGAACGAAAAGAAAGAATTCAAGAGGCGATAACAAACTTCCGCGGAGTACGATTAAGATAAGCGTCGGAGGAGGAATTTGATATACGAGCTACAACAAGAGCACGTATATATATATATATTTGTATACGTTCATATACATCATATATACACATTGTCTGTAAGCTTACATCTATGGTGATTCTATACTTCCCCGGTTACTTATAGTTTTTTGTCCTAAAAATATTTTCTATCTAATCCAAACTCCAGCTCTTTTTCAAGGTCTAGAAGCGTGCCGTTATCATTCTGAGGCGGAATATCTGCGGTATTTCCAGTGGCAGGTCTCATCTCCATCATACTCTCTTGAGGTCGAGGTGGGAAATCTGCATCATGCCTTGGCAAATTTTGGGAGTGAATACCAAATGATTCTTGTTGTGGCGCAACAGAATTAGACGTGGCCATCTGTTTTGGATAATTTTCTTCACTCGCTGCGGCGTTGCCATTATCCACATCTGAAGGCTGCTGTTGCTGTTGCTGTTGCTGTTGCTGCTGCTGTTGCTGCTGCTGTAATTGTAATTGCCTTTGCTCTTCTAATAGCGGTTGTCTCACAAACAGCCTGAAATCTTGCACTTCTTGTATAACCATTTGTTTTAAGTCCTCCATATCATTAACCGATTCAAAACTAAATTCGAATTTTTCACTACACACAGGTTCGTCAGCTGGATCATGCCATATAGACAAGTAAGGATGCTCCAGGGCCTCATCCACGGTAATTCTCTTTTGAGGGTCAAACGCGAGCATTTGCTCCAATAAGTCTAATGCTTGTGAATTGGCATTTGGGTATAAATTGACAAAAGGTACTTTTGGAATGAAACCTAATTGATGTATGTAGTCCTGAACATTTTTAGAACCAATCCTTCTTAAAGTTTCGTCTGGGGGTGTCCCTAAAACTTGTAATATTTGATTCAATTGATTAACGTAATCCTTTCCTTTGAAGATTGGCTTTCCACCAAGAAACTCCGCTAAAATACAGCCAGCTGACCATACGTCAATCGCCTTGGTATATCCTTGGTAACTCAACATTATTTCCGGAGCTCTATACCATCTAGTGGCCACGTACTCCGTCAAAAATTGACTGTTTTCGACAGGATTCTCCGAATAACCTCTAGCTAACCCAAAATCACAGATTTTCAATTGACAATCTGCATTGACAAGCAAATTGCCGGGCTTCAAATCACGATGCAAGACATCTGCAGAATGAATATACTTTAAACCACATAATATTTGGTATGTGAAACTTTGATAGTGAGCATCCGTCAAAGGTTGACCGGATTTGATGATTTGGTGCATATCACATTCCATAAGTTCCTCATAAAGATATAGTCCATTGATAGACCCGTCTGGATAAAAAACAATATCCATATCATAAAGACATGTAATATTTTTGTGGCCTCTGAAATGTCTCAAAAGCTTTAGCTCACGTAGGGATCTTTTACATAGTAAGGTCTTCGAAAAAACGTTTGTCACTTTCTTGATGGCAACTGTGGTATCTTCGGCAGCTTCTGCAAACCGCGCTGAACACACTATGCCGTATGCTCCATGCCCTATTTCTTTGATAAGTTGAAACCTCTTATCTACACTGAAATCTTGATTGAAGACCTTGAAAGTATGCCTCTCTATCTTATCAGCCATCTCCCAGAATTGTTATACACGCCCTTCAATTATTTCTACTATTTTGATAGCTTCAATAAGAAAATCTGTGGCCTAGATTTGCTGACTGAATGCACAGTTCGTCTAATATATATATATATCTGGCAGACCAGGGTCTTCAATTAAATCTAAATATTTGTGTAGGATCTGATTTCCCTCACTTTTTTTTTCGATATATTCCTGGCTAGATCTCCTTTTTCAGTTTCTATTTTTAACACTGAAACTTTCCATTCTGCCAACATTTCGCAGTCTTCTATAAAAAAAAAAAAAGATAATATAAAAATCGCCGCATACGTAGGCTTAGCTAAATAGATGGCTTCTAGATGAATATTTCGGGATTCTGTTAAATTATACAGATAGGCTCACAAGTATTCGAACCTGTATAGAACAAGAAAAGAAAACTTCAACTAGAGTATATGCATTTATTCGTTGCAAGTCATTTCAAAGTTTCTAAACGTTTATAGAAATCTTTTACTCTTTCATTGGTGCGAATCTTTCCTGGATCAAAGTTTAGGACCTGTAAGGTGTCCATAGTTACCGCTCTTGACAGTGCAACATAAACTTGGCCGGCTTCGAAAATTCTCCTCAAGTCGACCTTTAGTCTTTGAATAGTTTGACCCTGTGCCTTATGAATGGACAGTGCCCAGCATAGCATTAATGGAATCTGAGTTCTTTCTAACCCGACATTTTCTCTGGGAATATCAATGGGAAAGCGCTCTGGGACCATGAGCTCATGTATGTACTTGTTTTTACCCACTGTCCACCTCACATAGGGGAATTTTTCCTTATGCGGAGAGATCTTAACTGCATAGTTTATCAAGATTTTCAAACGTTCCAATCTAGCTAATGGCCTGGCATTCAAATCTTGACGAAACTCCTTTGATTCCTTTAACAAGGGATTACCAATGACCCGACTCACTAATCTCATGTCCATGACAACTTCGTCATCCACAATCTTGTAAATTTCCTTCATTTTCACCACCAGCGATTCTGTAACAAAAAACAAAACTTTTCCCAATGATCCATTAACTAATTCTACATCAGGCTTATTTTTCAACATCATTACCTGTGCATCTTCCTTCAATGCGACAACTTTTTCCACCATTAATGAAGAATCTAGTATCGCTTGGTATCTCTCGGGCGCGTTATCTACAGCTTTAAACTCATATAAATCACCAGGTAGAGACTGTAATTTCTTTACGTTGGATAGTTCAACTTCTCTTCTTGTGGCATACAGTTCTGTAGGAGCAATTCCATCGGCATAGTCTATATCCCTATTTAGGTTCCTTATTGTTTTAGCAATGTCGACAGTCAGCTCTCCGTATCTTATGGCATTTAGAATATCAATTAGTTTGTTATCCTGTTGTCTGAAAACCTTTGTCAGTAAAATCGTTTTTTGAATGCACCGTTTCCACATTTCACTTTCAAAACAAAATTTCACAACGTTATGCTCGTCCTTCTTAGCAACTGGTGGTAGTTGAAAAAAATCGCCTGTCAGGACCAATTGAATACCACCAAAGGGATCGTCGTTCTTCCGAATTCTCCTTGCGATTTGCTCTAATTTATCCAACAGATTACCATCGACCATAGAAATTTCATCAATTATCAAAACTTTTGTATACCTCCATGCGGCCAATAAGTCCTTTTGTGATTGTATTTTTTTCACCAATTGGTCGATAGTTTTGTTCCCGATTCCTATACCAGACCACTTATGCAATGTGGAACCACCAATAGTCACTGCCGCTAGCCCAGTTGAGGCGGTAATTGCAATTGATTCTTTCCCATACAAAGAGCTCAATTGTCTTATGATCGTTTGCAAAATGACCGACTTACCTGTACCCGCACTACCGGTGTAAAAGACATTTGTTCTTTTTTTGACGATTAAATTAACCACTCTCTCTTGCTCCATTGTAAGTACCACTGGCGAAGACGCACTTCGGTGGTTCATTGAGTCCATATTTGATACTGTCTTTCTTAGCAGTGGTTTTATTTTCTTTGGTACTGTGAGCTTTAAACCTTGAAACTCCATAGAAGGTTTAGACCTCTTGGCTGGTCTTTCTGAATCAGTAGAAAGTTTCATGCTAGAATCTTCAATATTAATTGTACTAGTGAACGATAATTGTCTAGAATTGGATTTCACGCTAGTAACCTCTCGCAAAGTCTCATCCTCATCAAAATGGTATGTTTTCTGAGTCGTGGACGCAGAGGCAGTCTTATGAAGAGAGCTGGTCATCGACAGCGATCTGCTAGACTTTTTATAGCTATTGAGTCTCGGCACATCTACCAATTTTTTGAATTCTGCGTCGGGATCATCATCTCCAAACGAACCTTGACTCTGCGAGAATAAGGAAGACGAATTATTCCGTATTAATCTTGGCCTAGGAGGTGCTGTTATATTACGGTTACCTTCGTCACCGCTTTCCAAATCAATTATTGTCGTGCTGTTTTTTGAAGCAGCAGCAGATTTTTTGCCGCAACCCATAAAGAACGAAGACAACGTTTGTTGCCTGTATGCGTGAGAGCCAGATGCCGAAGCAGCAGGTGTGCTACCATTTGAGGATCTTTTAGACCATTGCTTCTTGTTACCGGAGGCATGCGACCTGAACATCGGGATGTCTTATAAGAACAAATCTCTCGACTTTTGAGCTTGTTCTCCTCTGCTTATTGTTCGAGATGATGTTTATTTACATATTCTTTGACGTAATAATATCGGAATAATGCATGCGCATTCGGGTTAGCCCCGTTATAGGGAAAATGAAAAAAAAAAAAATAATAAAAAAAAAAAAGACTAAAAAAATAGAAGAGCACGGCAACTTAAAAAGAAAAAAAAAATTTATGATAACTACAAAATAGTAAAGAACCCTGGCAAAAGAAATAAATCCGGTAAGGGAAGATAGACCGGCTTAAAAAGTACTTTTTCAGATTTGTCAAGGGTCTGTGTTAGCGGTGAAGAAGATAGAAGAAGAAGACGAAAGAAGACTATGTCTAAACAATTTAGTCATACCACCAACGACAGAAGATCATCGATTATCTACTCCACCAGTGTCGGGAAGGCAGGGCTTTTCACGCCTGCAGACTACATCCCACAGGAGTCAGAAGAAAACTTAATTGAGGGCGAAGAGCAAGAGGGTAGTGAAGAAGAACCTTCCTATACCGGCAATGACGATGAGACGGAGAGGGAAGGTGAATACCATTCGTTGTTAGATGCCAACAATTCGCGGACATTGCAACAAGAAGCGTGGCAACAAGGTTATGACTCTCACGACCGTAAGCGGTTGCTTGACGAAGAACGGGACCTGCTAATAGACAACAAACTGCTCTCTCAACACGGCAACGGTGGGGGAGATATAGAAAGTCACGGACATGGCCAAGCAATTGGACCGGACGAGGAAGAAAGACCAGCTGAGATTGCAAATACGTGGGAGAGCGCGATCGAGAGTGGTCAGAAAATCAGCACAACTTTTAAGAGAGAAACGCAAGTGATCACGATGAATGCGTTGCCGCTAATCTTCACCTTTATCTTGCAAAATTCGTTGTCACTAGCATCTATTTTCTCCGTCTCACATTTAGGGACGAAAGAGCTAGGTGGTGTTACACTCGGTTCTATGACTGCTAACATCACGGGTCTTGCTGCTATTCAAGGTCTGTGTACATGTCTGGACACACTGTGTGCGCAGGCATACGGTGCCAAAAACTACCACTTGGTGGGTGTGCTAGTGCAGAGATGTGCTGTGATCACCATCTTGGCGTTCTTGCCAATGATGTATGTTTGGTTTGTTTGGTCGGAAAAGATCCTAGCACTAATGATTCCGGAGAGAGAACTATGCGCGCTAGCGGCTAACTATCTACGTGTAACCGCATTCGGTGTGCCAGGATTCATCCTTTTTGAATGTGGTAAGAGGTTCCTACAATGTCAAGGTATATTCCATGCATCCACAATCGTGCTCTTTGTGTGCGCACCCTTGAACGCATTGATGAACTACTTACTTGTTTGGAATGACAAGATTGGGATTGGGTACCTTGGTGCGCCATTATCGGTTGTGATCAACTACTGGTTGATGACGCTCGGATTACTAATATACGCAATGACCACCAAGCACAAGGAGAGACCACTCAAATGCTGGAATGGTATCATCCCTAAGGAACAAGCATTTAAGAACTGGCGTAAGATGATTAACCTAGCTATTCCCGGCGTGGTGATGGTGGAGGCAGAGTTCCTCGGCTTTGAAGTGTTGACAATTTTCGCTTCCCATCTGGGCACCGATGCCTTGGGCGCTCAGTCGATTGTGGCTACGATTGCGTCTCTTGCATACCAAGTGCCTTTCTCTATCTCCGTTTCTACCAGTACACGTGTAGCCAATTTTATCGGCGCGTCGCTATACGACAGCTGCATGATCACGTGCCGCGTGTCCTTATTGTTGTCCTTTGTGTGCTCCTCAATGAACATGTTCGTTATCTGCCGTTATAAGGAACAAATCGCAAGTCTATTTTCTACTGAGAGCGCTGTAGTGAAGATGGTCGTGGACACACTACCTCTTCTTGCGTTCATGCAATTATTCGATGCCTTTAATGCGTCCACCGCCGGATGCCTACGTGGTCAAGGGAGACAAAAAAATAGGTGGGTACATCAACCTAGTCGCATTCTACTGCCTAGGTGTGCCCATGGCATATGTGTTAGCATTCCTGTATCATCTGGGTGTAGGCGGCTTATGGTTGGGTATAACTAGCGCGTTGGTAATGATGAGTGTGTGTCAAGGATACGCCGTTTTTCATGGTGATAGACGCCGTATTCTCGGAGCGGCACGCAAGCGCAATGCTGAGACCCATACATCATGAAACTCCTTCAGGGTCGAATGACGTATAGGGGAGATGCACACCCCCACCCCCGCATCACACCCAGTCTTCTAGCCAATTATGTTGGTAATTTTAAGGGTTTCGCCATGTGGCATGCCACCGGCAAAATAATACACGTGCCCGTACGGCACCAAACGGGCATGCATTTTTGCATTTGAAAAAGTTTGCTGCCCTTCATGTGCTTTTATGTATGCATACACATACACATTCGTGCATACATTCATTTATATATATATAGAGTGTGCATCGTGCATATGATTATTCATTACCACTTTTTTTGTTTTTGATTTTGTTCGTCAAAAGGAAGAGAAAAGGCATATCGAAGGGTGTAATGACAAAAGCTTATACTATCGTTATCAAGCTGGGCAGTTCGTCGCTCGTCGACGAGAGCACAAAAGAGCCAAAGTTGTCCATCATGACGTTAATCGTCGAGACCGTGACGAATCTTAAGCGCATGGGCCACAAAGTGATCATCGTATCCAGCGGCGGCATTGCCGTTGGTTTGGACGCTCTCAACATTCCGCACAAGCCTAAGCAGTTGTCTGAAGTGCAAGCGATTGCCGCTGTCGGACAAGGCCGTCTCATCGCGCGCTGGAACATGCTGTTTTCCCAGTATGGCGAGCAAACAGCGCAGATCCTGCTCACGCGTAACGATATACTGCGTTGGAACCAGTACAATAACGCACGCAATACAATCAACGAACTGCTGGCCATGGGTGTCATCCCTATAGTCAACGAAAACGATACGCTATCCATTAGCGAGATCGAGTTCGGCGATAACGACACGCTTTCTGCCATTACCGCTGCTCTTGTAGGGGCGGATTTCCTGTTCTTGCTCACAGATGTGGACTGCCTATATACAGACAATCCGCGCACTAATCCGGATGCTCGTCCTATTGTTCTCGTGCCAGAGCTATCAGAGGGCCTTCCGGGCGTCAACACTTCCAGTGGTTCAGGCTCCGAGGTTGGCACGGGCGGAATGCGCACCAAACTCATAGCCGCCGACCTCGCCTCTAATGCCGGTATCGAGACTATTGTGATGAAGAGCGACCGTCCAGAGTACGTCCCGAAGATCGTTGACTACATTCAGCATCACTTCCGCCCTCCGCGCCATATCGGAAACGGCACACAGCAGCAGTTTCTCGATCTTCAGGATACGGAGCTCGAACAGTTGCGTCGCTACGATGTTCCCATGCACACCAAGTTCTTAGCTAATGACAACAAACACAAGCTTAAGAACAGGGAATTTTGGATTCTGCACGGGCTCATTACCAAGGGCGCCATTATCATCG
This sequence comes from Saccharomyces cerevisiae S288C, assembly GCF_000146045.2. NCBI lineage: Eukaryota > Fungi > Ascomycota > Saccharomycetes > Saccharomycetales > Saccharomycetaceae > Saccharomyces > Saccharomyces cerevisiae. Next base: position 176,509 of record NC_001140.6, read on the forward strand.
ACGAGAACAGCTATGATAAACTTTTGTCAAAGGATATGGCTAGTCTGACTCCAAACGCCGTGATCGAAGTCCGAGACAACTTCCACGAACTTGAATGCGTTGATCTCAAAATAGGCCAGCGGTTACCCAATGGCGAATTGGATATCTCGAAGCCGATTCAGTCTGTTGGATGCGTCCGCTCCAATTATACGAGTCTGGAGCTTGCGAAGATCAAGGGCTTACCCAGTGAGAAGATTCACGATGTTTTGGGCTACAGTGTGAGTGAATACGTAGCACATAGAGAAAACATCGCTTTCCCTCCGCAATTTTGAGAATATTCCCTTTTTTTTACCGGATTAAAAAAAAAAAAAAAAATTCTGTTATAGATGCACATCATATCTCTCTCCTTTTTCCCGCTTTTATATATTCGTTCGTATTAGTCACAACAAAAACCAAAAGAATACTCGAAATGTTAGTTTATATATATATATATAGTGTGCGTTCTTTGCGGATATGGAAAATCTTGATATCTGCTGCATTCACGACTATGTCGCGCGGCAAAGGTATGCTCAGCTTACCGTTAATGTATAAAATATTCTCTGCGAAGTTGTAGCTCGGAGAGAACCGGTCCGGCTTCGAGTTCGGAGCTTTGTTCTCAATAAGAATTCGCAGCTTGTAGGCGGCCCCTTTGAACCTCTTCATCTTTACCTCGTATTCCGGCACGTCCTCCTGCTGCTCGTGCGGTGCAGGTGCAGGTGCAGGTGCCTGTTTCAGGTTTCTGTGAGCAATCTCGTTCTTATCAATCTCCTCTATCTTGGCTCCGGAGATTTTGTTCTCGATAGGGAACAATGGTGGTAGTGTTCCATCGTCGGGATCATTATTATCATCGCCATCGTCATTCCTTCCTCTCAATATACTCATCGGGTCTCCGGCCTCCTCTTCTATGATTTTATGCATTTTTGCCTTGTAATCTTGATGTAACTCATCATTCAATACCTCTAGTGCAGGAAGCTCAGCGCCCTTCTTCTTCATCTTGGGGAATGCAATGCGATCTCTGCACAATACCACCGAATCTCGGATCTCACATGACTCCAAGCACCATTCGACCAGTATCTCTCGCAGTTGGATATCATCGCATATCCAGCGCGAGCAATCGCTATTTATGCAGCAATCCCACACATAGCACTCCTGCCCCTTCTTGTCATGGTCCATGCGGTAGCAGGATGTAATAATAGGAATCTCCCATTCGTTTTGGATGATGAGCGGGAACACTATCCTTGCATTAAAATCGACCTCAGGTTTGGGCACTAACGGAGAGTGACAAACATTGATGAACACCTTCCTGCCATCTTGCAGTTTTTCCGGCCCATTAGCGGATAATAGTTTTGTCTTAATTACAAAATCTGCGATGGGCTCAATTTTAGACACCGATCCGTCTGCAGCGTCCACCGACACGTACTTGTCCTCGTTTCTATGACGTTGCTTAATTGGTCTCAATAAGAAATCGGCCATCGGTTAAGGTCTGTTTGTTCGCTTTGAAAAGTCTGTTCCCTGTATTCCTTTTTCTTCCATGCATATGAATTCAAGAATTCCTAGTTTTTTTCTATCATTATTGTCTTCTGATTTTTTTTAAGGAAAAAAAATATCAAGAGTAAAAATAGTGATCAGGTACTGAATCCTGTATTTGTACAATACTGCAATCTAGCACCAAATTTGGCCAAGGAAGTGCCTATGTGTTCTCCAACTAATTTCTTATATGAGCCCTTTTCCAGCGATGCTGTGACGCAGAACTATGACCAAAATCTAAAATGCACCAAATGTGGCGCCTATTATTCGATGGCTTGTTCCCTACGAGAACAGAATGTTTGGACTTGTCTATTCTGCAACCAATCAAACTCAAATGCTGAATTGCCACTGGTACCTTCCAACACCTATACATTGACTTCTGCAAAGAAAGAAATACTTTCAAGACGGACCATTATGATTATAGACGCTATTTGCGATCCTCATGAGCTAAATTATTTAGTTTCCATTCTATGTAATAATTACATCACAAGACAACAAGAGCCACTATCAATAATTACTATTCAGCAATCAGGTCATGTGATTTTACACAATGCTGTGAATCACAGACGTGATGCTGTATTTTCAATAAATGAATTTATGACCAAATATAATCTTGATAAATTAAATGCCAGTTACTTCGAGAAAAAAATTTCAGAAATCAATCAAGAATCATACTGGTTTGATAAATCTACTCAGGGTTCTTTAAGAAAATTGCTACGGGAAATATGCAAGATTGCAAACAAAGTGAATATCAGTTCTAAAAGGGACAAGCGTTGCACCGGATTAGCGCTGTTCGTTTCATCCGTACTGGCGTCTCAGTGCAGTTTGTCAGCCTACTGTCATATAGTTTCATTCCTGAATGGTCCATGTACTAAGGGTGGCGGCAAAGTTATGTCAAGAGAACGTGGTGAAAGCATGAGACAAAACCACCATTTTGAATCCAAAAGTTCACAATTGCAACTATCAAAAAGTCCGACAAAATTTTACAAGAAAATGCTTGAAAAATTTGCAAACCAATCGTTAATCTATGAATTCTTTATAGCTTCATTGGATCAAATCGGTATACTCGAAATGAGTCCATTAATAACTTCGTCAATGGCAGTTTCTCAGTTTGATTCATTCAATGATGAGAGATTCGCAATGTCTTTTCAAAAGTACCTGAACTTGCGTGACCATAATGCCATTTACAATTGTCATTCAAAGATAATGACCGCAAAGAACGCTATTGTCGTTAAGGACTTCCCAAAATATAGCTTAAACCCTAAAAACCTTTCTCTACCATTAGAAATCTCACTAGGTCACAATTCAGCTGAAGCTCCTATACAGTTTCAAACCACTTTTGAAAATCAAACGGAAAAATACATAAGAATTGAAACCCTCTTATTGCCAAAAGCCAATAGATCATTTGGGGCACAAAATGAAATTGTGTTTTCAATGAAAAAGATAGCCTCACGAATTATCGATAGCTTTGCTTACTCATCCAAGCACACTAAAGAATTGATGAAGCAATTGTTTCTATTACCAAATCAAATCCGGGGAAAAGACGTAGATATGGTCAATCTGATACAGTGGTGTTATCATATATATAGGTCTCCAATTCTATCGGTTCGGAATACTTCACCTGATGAAAGGTACCTTTTTCTTCACCGAATAATAAACGCTTCTAAAGACACATGCCTTTCATTATGCAAACCCTTCATCTGGAGTTACAGTGATTTGAAACACGACTGGATCGTGTTGGATGTCCCATTAACAAGAGCCCAGATACTTCAAGATGATAAAACCACCATTTGTGTAGATGGTGGCTCGTACTTAGTTTTAAGAAGGGGAAAACTTTTGGAAAAAGAAGGTCGCGAGCTCTGTTGCAAGCTTTTAAATGACTTGCAAAGGTTTCCGCAGCCATTATATGTTGAAACTAAAACCGGTGGCAGTCAGGACCGTTTCTTGAAAAGCAAAATTATTCCCTTGGACATCACTGACAAGGAAACTCTTGGTACAGAGGATATGACATTCAATGAATATTTCAACTTGTTCACCGATCTAAGTGGAAGCAAATAACTCGCTAAATATTCTTGCTGCACTTTGCGACGCCTGTATTGGCGAAAACAAAAAGTAAAGAAAAAAAAACTTTAGATGAAATAGAGCAAAATTCCCTAAGACAATAGAAGATACAAAAGCAAGTTGGGCCCTTAATTTCATCAAAGGTATAGCATCTCATCAAATAGTCGCTTGTTTATCGCAATACTTGCTTATTGAGTAGTTGTATTATAACGTTATATAGGATCTTCCATATGGAAAGTTTTGAAAATTTGAGCATAAGAGACAGTTTCACTAGCGGAATGGAACACGTTGACGAGGAGTTAGGAGGCCTCTCCGACCTAAGTATATCTAAGCAGGGGCCAACTTTGTCACCACAGCTTATCAACCGATTTATGCCCCATTTTCCCTCGAGCCCATCACCTCTGCGAAATACATTGGATTTTAGTGCTGCTAAAGCTGATGAGGAAGAAGATGACCGAATGGAAATAGATGAGGTTGATGATACAAGTTTTGAAGAAGAATATAATAACGAGCCAATCGAAACTCATACTGAAGCGACTGAGAATGCCGTGGTGGAAGAAATCGAGGCTACCCCAGAAGAAAGACAAAAGCAAGAGAAGAATGAAAGCCAAGACCAAAGTGTAGAAGAGGTCGAGAACATTGTTTCACCGCATCGTTCAACTGTCATAAAGGCATTATTATCACCGACCGATTTAGGTGTGGCCGCAGCTACTAAAGTTGAAGGTGTTGTGCCATTACCACCATCGGCCAATCAAGATGACAATGAAAGTTCGAATAACAACGCAGAGGGTGAAGACATAATCAGAAATGAAGAAGTCGAAGATGAGATCAAATCATCACTTGGCAACCACAAGTCAAGCCAGTACGCAAATGCGTTCGATTCGGAAATAATCAAGAGGGAATTAAGATCAAGATCAAAATATCAACCAATTCAGGTTTCATTCAATACACACAACTACTTCTATTCAGATAAGGACGGCATTAAAACTTATTCTCTTACTAAACCAAATCACAATAAAATAGATGAATTTTACGACCAAAATGAAGCTTTCAAGTTGCCTAAACCATGGTCACCCAATTCACATCCGGCATCAAGAGCGTCATATGCCCTAATGTCATATTTACAGTTATTTCTCAATGCGATCACTACAGTAGTGATTTTTAGTTTTATACTCTCATTTATCATAGCGCTTCAAAAGGACTTGAAATCCACATGGGAACAAAGAAAACATGAACTGCAGTACGAATCCAGAATTTGTCAAGAGCAGTACCTCACAAATCGTTGTAACCAGACGCCTGGCTTGCCGGCTCTGGGCGAACAATGTGCTATATGGAAACAGTGTATGGACAGAAATAACGATATCTTTTTCCGTGCAAGATCAACGTTGAGCGCAAAATTGTTCGGAGACATTATCAACTCATTCATAGATCCATTAAACTGGAAAACACTATTTGTTATTTTTTGTGGTGTGATAACTTGGTGTTTCAGTTCGAATTTCTTACTGGGTTTTGTAAGAGCCAAGAGCTACTATGGCAATGGCATCAAAACATATCCCTTGCCATCTTCACCGAAATCGCCGACATCAGAAGAAACACACTCATCTATGACAGCATCTGGAGAGGACTCACACCTACTTAAGCAATAGATTGTGCTATCTGGGACAGTAACAATGCTTATCTACGCCATCGGACATCTCGGGAAGCCAACTCCGAAGCCGACAAAAATTGGATAGGCCTACTATATAAGGGTGACAGGACAGCTGACTTTACTCCAGAAGTATATCCATGGAAAATATGTAATAATACAAACAAGTTAATATAATCTATATTGTATAGAAGGCCAATTCAAATTCACAGGAATTATGCTATCAGCAAGGTGCCTCAAATCTATATACTTCAAGAGATCTTTCTCACAACTGGGACACATCAAGCCCCCCAAGCACATAAGAAATGAACCTGTTAAGCCATTTAGAAACATAGACTTAAAAGACTGGGACTTACTGAGGGCTTCCTTGATGAAATTCAAAAGTTCTTCTTTAGAAGTGCCACTGGTCATCAATGGGGAAAGGATATATGACAATAATGAAAGAGCGCTTTTCCCGCAGACTAACCCTGCGAACCATCAACAAGTACTGGCAAACGTCACACAAGCCACGGAAAAAGATGTCATGAATGCTGTAAAAGCCGCCAAGGATGCCAAAAAGGATTGGTACAATCTACCGTTTTATGACAGATCTGCAATTTTTTTGAAAGCCGCTGACTTAATTTCCACCAAGTATCGTTATGACATGTTAGCTGCTACAATGCTGGGCCAGGGAAAAAATGTGTATCAGGCAGAAATCGACTGTATCACGGAATTATCTGACTTTTTTAGATACTATGTCAAGTATGCATCAGACTTGTATGCTCAACAACCCGTAGAGTCAGCGGATGGTACTTGGAATAAAGCTGAATACAGACCTTTAGAGGGATTTGTGTATGCTGTTTCACCATTCAACTTTACTGCTATTGCTGCAAACTTGATTGGGGCTCCAGCTTTGATGGGTAATACAGTTGTCTGGAAACCTTCACAAACCGCTGCCCTTTCAAATTACTTATTGATGACTGTTTTGGAAGAAGCGGGATTGCCAAAGGGTGTCATAAATTTCATTCCAGGTGATCCAGTTCAAGTTACTGACCAGGTATTAGCTGATAAAGATTTTGGTGCCTTGCATTTTACCGGTTCTACAAATGTCTTTAAGAGTTTGTATGGCAAAATACAAAGTGGCGTTGTTGAAGGGAAGTACAGAGATTACCCCCGTATTATTGGTGAGACAGGTGGTAAAAATTTCCATCTAGTTCACCCAAGTGCAAATATATCACATGCAGTACTCTCTACTATTAGAGGCACTTTCGAGTTCCAAGGCCAAAAGTGCTCTGCCGCTTCCAGGTTATATCTTCCAGAGTCAAAAAGTGAAGAATTCTTATCCGATATGTTTGGCATATTGCAGTCACAGAATGTTGTCCCAATGAACACATCCGCAAGTCCAATTTCTGGTGGGAATTTGCGGGGATTTATGGGTCCTGTCATCCATGAACAAAGTTTCGACAAATTAGTTAAAGTAATTGAAGATGCAAAGAAAGACCCCGAGTTGGAAATTCTTTACGGTGGACAATACGATAAAAGCCAAGGTTGGTTTGTCGGACCCACAGTCATAAAAGCCAAGAGACCAGATCATCCATATATGTCAACAGAATTTTTTGGCCCTATATTAACTGTTTACGAGTATCCAGATACTGAATTTAATGAAATCTGTGATATTATCGATAATACGAGTCAATACGCCTTAACTGGTGCTATTTTTGCCAAAGATCGTAAAGCAATTGAATACGCAGATGAGAAGTTGAAGTTTAGCGCAGGAAATTTCTACATAAATGATAAGTGTACTGGTGCCGTTGTTTCTCAGCAATGGTTTGGTGGCGCAAGAATGAGTGGTACCGACGATAAGGCTGGTGGTCCAAACATTTTAAGCAGATTTGTCAGTATTAGAAACACAAAGGAGAACTTCTACGAGTTGACTGATTTCAAATATCCATCGAATTATGAATAAAAAAATTTTTGTGGAATAGAACCGCGAATGCAGTCACTTCATCCATCAACTCATGTAAATGTTAGATTATCGAAAAAAGGGTTTTGATTACTTCATTAGGTTTTTTTAGTTTTACAATTTTAATTTATCTAGGTAAATAGTTTAAAAATATTCATTGAACCAACCGTCCAAATTCCCGTTCTATATTCTGTCATGACTTACTTATTCACGTTGCTATTTATTCGCCGCATATTCATTCTGTTTTTGGCATAAGGACCCGTCCGGAAACAGAACATCAATTTATTAAATACGTCCATTCGTAAGCTTAAAGATGGAAACTTTGGCGAGCAGTCCCTGACAAGAAAAATAACAGCAAGAAATAATGATTTTAACCACAGCTAGATTAAATTGTAGACCAGTCACCGTTCCTCGTCTATTTAATCGTTCTTTTAGTCAATCTTTCATAATTTTGAAGAAAAAAAGTTCTACCCCTACTGAGAAAGTCGAAGAAGATGAAATTGACGTGAATGAACTGCTGAAAAAGGCAGAAACTCAATTCAAAAAAACTTTAGAAATTCAAAAACAGAAAATGAATGAGATAAAACAGGGAAATTTTAATCCTAAGGTATTCAATAGTTTAGTGTTCAAAAATAACAGAAAGTTTACAGATATTGCTACCACATCCTTGAAAGGTAAAAATGCACTTTTAATAACAGTTTTCGACCCCAAAGATGTGAAAACTGTGATCAGTGGGGTGCTTGCTGCGAACCTGAATTTAACTCCTGAAAGGGTCCCAAATAACGATTTGCAATTGAAAGTTTCGTTACCACCACCAACTACAGAATCCCGGTTAAAAGTAGCTAAAGACTTAAAGAGAGTATTTGAAGAATATAAGCAGTCATCGCTAAAAGACTCATTAGGAACTATCAGAGGCAGTATTCTAAAGGAATTCAAAAGTTTCAAAAAGGATGATGCCGTTCGAAAAGCTGAGAGGGATTTGGAAAAACTGCATAAGGATTACGTGAACAAGCTTCATGACCAATTCCAGAAAGTTGAAAAAAGCATTGTAAAATGAGGAATTTCGTAACGTGTATAGAATCAAAAAATCATAAATCTTGTACATAAAAAGTTCATTTTATATAATAATAAATACCAAATTATTGATAAGTTTGTTGCTTCCTCTAAAGTAAACTAGCTGGCTTCTTTAGCTAAAGAGAACAGTGACTTTATTCTTTGCCATGTGGAATTTGTATAAGCTCCTACGATGAAACTCTTTACAAAATTCCAAGCCTTAGCATTGTTACGAATAGGGTAGTCTAATGGTTTTGGAATTTGAGTGGAGACAAAAGGCAAAGTATCAAAACAGACACTTTTGGCATTGCACAAACCCAAAAGACCTTCTTCACCACCAAATTTACCGTAACCTGAACCATTGATACCACCAAATGGTAATTGACAAACATAGAATGTAGCAAAATCATTAATGGCTACATTACCAGTTTGTAGGCTATTTGCGACGTAATTGCATTCCTTGATATCCGCACCAAACACAGAACCACCTAGACCAAATGGCGCAGAGTTGGCTAGTTGTACACAATGGTCAGTATTCTTAGCTTTCATCATGACTAAAATTGGGCCAAACACTTCGTTTTGTGCTATTTTCATTTCTGGAGTGACATCCACCAAAAGAGTTGGTTGGAAATAATGACCTTGTGGATACTTTGGATGTTTGAAGCGGGAACCACCTTGAAGTAAACGAGCTCCCTTTGCAACAGCATCTTTAACCAAAGCTTCTAGTTCATCGAATCTGTTGTCAGATATCATTGCCCCCATATCAACATTTTCTAAATGATCAATATCAGACCCTTGGCGTAGTGGATTTGCAGTCATACGGTCATTCAAAATCTTGACTAAATCATCATAATTTTCCTTACTGACAATAACCCTCTCAATACCAATACAATTTTGACCGGATGATTGGAAAGTACCCCTCATGATGATAGAAGATAAAGCATCTAAATTCTTAGCTGAGTCTAGGACAATAAACGCATCCTTACCACCAAGCTCCACAACTACGGGTGTCAATGATTTGGCAGCGCATTTTAGAATATAGTGCGCTACGGGCTGACTGCCAATAAAAGTGATATGTTTGAAACCAGGATGAGAGGTGAAATAATTTGCGGAATCATCATTTTCAGTTGGAGGTAAACAATAGCACAACTGAACCAAATCTGGATCTTCATCACAAGCTTCCAAACATTTGCGGATCAGCTCGACGAAAAATTCCGAAGACCAGACAACTTGTTCTGAACATTTTACTACAATGGCATTCCCTGTGAACAATGCTGCAATAATTGGACCCAATAAGTTATGGAATGGATAGTTCCAGGAAACGATAGAACTGATCACACCCAGTGGTTCATAACGGATTTCTGCACCTTTATACCACTTCATGAAAAAATTAGTGGGGCCCGGACGTCTCGAAGGTTGCAACGCTCTTTGGCCGTGCTTTATAGTCCATTGAATTTTTTCTAAAGTAACCAAGATTTCACCCATCGATGCGTCTAACATTGTCTTTCCTGAATCCCTGCACGCTACTCTCGCAATAAGATCTTGATTATTTAGAATATAATCATGCAAAGAAGCCAAAACTCTCAATCTTCTTGAGAAATCAGAATTGCCCCAAGTAGATTGAGCTTTGCCTGCCTTAGAAACCATTTCATCTATGTCAGCTTCCGTTTTCGATGGAAAAGAACCTAGATATTGACCTGTGGCGGGACAATGACATTGAATAAAGTTTGGTTCTTCAGGATTCCATATGTTAGTGGAAACAGACCTCTTGCCCTTCCAATTATTTTGAGCGGCCTCTGGTGCAGGAAGGGAGAATTTGACTGGCTTATAGGACGAGGAACACTTTGCTGGGGTGGAGATTATCTTGACCAAAACATACAGAGTGAAAATTGAGGCAACTAGCGTTGTAATGCCTATCAGTTTTTGGTTATCTTGAATAATTTGGGGTTGAGAACGCATTATTGCGTTTTGCTTCTCCAACCATAAGTTAAAGTAAGCTTGAACTGTGGAGTTCAAATGGTTAATCATGTCTGAATTCAGATAGACCTTGGACATGATGAATAAACGTTCGATAAAACAGAGGAGAAACTGAACGTGAACTGTGAAAAGAATTCTACTATTCTGCAAATACTATTATAATTATATAGTAATCCCCATCGGCGTTTAGTATTTTTCGTTAATAAAATAAAAATAGAGAGACCATACTTTCTCCTTTACAACCGATATACTAAATAACACATTTTTGATTATACTACTACTCGTTTAGCAGATAGAGAAAAAAAAAAAAAAAAAAAAAAGGCTGAATGGATAAAGCGAGAGTCGTAAAGACCGAATGCAATGTCAGTTTATACATTTTTATTCTATTGGTATTATATTATAAAAAGATATATGATTAGAAAACTAGAATGTAATGCAATATTACAAGGCATTGATATGGACTTCAGCAGAAGGCTTGATGACAGTCTCGATCAAAATTTTGACAACGTCATCCTTTTTCTTCTCTGCAATTTTCTTAATCTCAGCTAATTCACCTTGCACACCAGCCTCTGCTTTCTTTTCCAATTCACCAACACCACCGGCATTCTTTTGTTCAAACTCCTTCAATTCCTTGTCTTTTTGAATTTTGTATGAGTCGATTTCCTTGGCTGCATCAGTCTTGGCTTGCTTCAACTTATCTTGTCTGTACTTTCTAGCCTTTGATACTATTTCGTGGGCTTCCTTTTCAGCTTGTAGTAGGGTGGCAATTCCGTTTTTTTGGGACTAAAGAGAATATTACATAGTTCTGAGCAACAATGAAAAAACCAATACCTTTGTCACGAGGTACCAGTCCAACAAGAGAGCACAGTTTTAAAAAAGTTTTTCATGTTAGTAAGAACGCTTGTTAGAGACAGAAGTGTTGACACGTAATGTAATGGCACATACCATTCTGCTTTGTATACCTTGCACACTTTGGAGATTGCAGGAAAAAAAAAAATGTATTGTTTAAGGTGTGATTGCTTTATCTATCACGCTCCCTTTTAGAGATGAAATTTTTGATACCCAAGGCAGGGTAACAAATTGAAAAAAAAAAAAATTCGCGGTAATAATAGTGGATGTCAAAGTTCATATTCGATGAGATGAGCTGGAATAGGAGTCCAGTTAATAGGGAAGGGTGTGGCAATTTGCAAGTATGGCGGTGTTGTGTGGTGTATGCGGAATAAAAGAGTTCAAATACAAGTGTCCAAGATGTTTGGTGCAAACTTGCTCTTTGGAGTGTTCCAAGAAGCACAAGACAAGGGACAATTGCTCAGGTCAAACACATGATCCTAAGGAGTATATATCGAGTGAGGCGTTGAAACAGGCGGACGACGACAAGCACGAACGAAATGCTTATGTCCAGAGGGACTACAACTATCTGACGCAGTTGAAGCGAATGGTGCATGTACAAAAGATGGATGCTAGAATGAAGAACAAGCGGGTTCTGGGGCCTGTGGGCGGCCACAACTCTAATTTCAAGAAGAGAAGATACGATATAGATGAGGATGATCGTGATAGCACGGAGTGTCAGAGGATAATTAGGAGGGGGGTGAACTGTTTGATGCTACCCAAGGGGATGCAGCGATCATCGCAAAACAGGAGCAAGTGGGACAAAACGATGGACCTATTTGTATGGAGCGTGGAGTGGATTCTATGTCCTATGCAGGAAAAGGGTGAGAAAAAGGAGCTTTTCAAACATGTCAGCCACCGTATCAAAGAGACAGACTTTTTGGTGCAAGGGATGGGCAAGAACGTTTTCCAAAAATGCTGTGAATTCTATCGCTTGGCTGGAACAAGCTCTTGCATAGAGGGCGAAGACGGTTCGGAGACCAAAGAGGAAAGAACACAGATCCTACAGAAGAGTGGGCTCAAATTCTACACGAAAACGTTCCCTTACAACACCACGCATATAATGGATTCAAAAAAACTGGTGGAGTTGGCTATACATGAGAAATGCATCGGAGAATTGTTGAAGAACACCACAGTGATCGAGTTTCCCACGATATTCGTTGCCATGACAGAGGCTGACCTACCAGAGGGCTACGAGGTGCTACACCAGGAACCCCGCCCACTTGAGCATACGAGTACACTGAACAAGTTTATTGACAATGCAAGGGAGGAGGAAGACGCTGAAGAGGACTCTCAACCGACAGAAGAACCTGTACAGAAGGAAACACAGGACGCCAGCGACAGCGACAGCGACAGCGACGATGACTACAATCCGGGCTTATCCATGGATTTCCTCACTGCATGAGCCGAGATACATAAGGTTGAAGATTACTATTTAGACTATCTATCTATACGTATACACCGCAATATACAAACAGAAAAAAAAAAAAAGAAAAAGCATTCGTAAGAACTCACAGCTCCAGAGCACGAACATACTGGTACGCCAAATCACATATTTCGTTGCTGGTGTCCGGCCCCAACGAGTCGGATGAGGTTTTGTACTCCTTGGCCCGGATTTCAGCTAGGTGTCCTTCGATGCCTGCAATCTTGGTCTCAAACTCGCCCGCTTCGTCCGCCTGCAGTTCTATCAGGAGACCCTTGAACCCAGTGGAGGAGAAGAGGTTGACGAGTCGCACGGTGAGCCCGTCCAAGATCAACGTCTCACCGGCATCACCCTTGATGAGCTGCCTCTGCATCCAGATGTTGGACAGCTTGGACGACAAAATAGTGTCTATGGACTCAGGAACGCCCGTAGATGAGCCATTGAACACCAGCGCCGGAGGGATATCCGCCGCTGCGGCAGTCGTCACCATCGCTGAGTTGTCCTTGATTAGCACGGTCTGCCGGCCATGGTGGTGGAACGTTATCGAGTACATGAGCTTGGAGACATCCGCGGGTAGGTTCTTGATAGAGCACCGGTACGTCCGAAAGTCTATCGACCAAGGGTCTCGCACGGACAGGATACTATTCGAGAGAGCATCCTTCAGTTCCGTTAGTGTAGCGGGAGTGGCTCTTTCCACGAATATAACGCTATATACATAAAAGAGAGAAAAAAAAAACTGTTGTTAGCAACAGGTAGTTCAATTGAAGAAATTCCGATGCGCCACGAAGGACGCTCCAGCTTTACATACGCTGATTTTCCCATGATGGATTGCTACTGTGCTTTCGAGCGCCGACTTACAAGATTTGCTCTTCCAGTAAAATTTCACTTTGGGAATCACACCGCGAAACTGGCATACTAACGCATAAGAAAACACAAGAAGAGAAACAACGATAAAATCACGCGGCGACATCTACAGTCCACCTGCCCCTTCCTTCGCTCAATTGCACTTTCCCATGCGCACTACCCATCTATATAGCTATGTATTCTATATCCACGCCTGCAAACGCACACTGTTCGTCCTCAGCCTCTATGCGTACGAGCCAGACCCTTGCTCCCAGTAGATAACGCACGCAAAACTCAAAAGATGGCACACCGGGGGAACAAAGGAGAGTAGAGTCTACCGAACGTCACCGCTGGTACCATGCAGCCATCACTACATACTAGCATCATACTACCACGATCACAGTTCACGACACATCACGTGTGTGCTCGTTTAGCGGTCAACCCGCTATTGTTCTCCAGCCAGCTTTTATCGTTTTGCATTTTTTTTTCGGGCTGCTTTTCGTTCTTCGAGGACAAACGCACCTGTAAAGCTCAGCGCGAGGTTATATATATAGTATAATATGGTGAACAATGTAGCTTAAGTTTGCGTTCCTGTAGTGGTCACCGCTACGCTAGACAACGACCGCGGTTTTCAAGTGATCTACTGTCGCACATATCATGCCGTTTGGAATAGACAACACCGACTTCACTGTCCTGGCGGGGCTAGTGCTTGCCGTGCTACTGTACGTAAAGAGAAACTCCATCAAGGAACTGCTGATGTCCGATGACGGAGATATCACAGCTGTCAGCTCGGGCAACAGAGACATTGCTCAGGTGGTGACCGAAAACAACAAGAACTACTTGGTGTTGTATGCGTCGCAGACTGGGACTGCCGAGGATTACGCCAAAAAGTTTTCCAAGGAGCTGGTGGCCAAGTTCAACCTAAACGTGATGTGCGCAGATGTTGAGAACTACGACTTTGAGTCGCTAAACGATGTGCCCGTCATAGTCTCGATTTTTATCTCTACATATGGTGAAGGAGACTTCCCCGACGGGGCGGTCAACTTTGAAGACTTTATTTGTAATGCGGAAGCGGGTGCACTATCGAACCTGAGGTATAATATGTTTGGTCTGGGAAATTCTACTTATGAATTCTTTAATGGTGCCGCCAAGAAGGCCGAGAAGCATCTCTCCGCCGCGGGCGCTATCAGACTAGGCAAGCTCGGTGAAGCTGATGATGGTGCAGGAACTACAGACGAAGATTACATGGCCTGGAAGGACTCCATCCTGGAGGTTTTGAAAGACGAACTGCATTTGGACGAACAGGAAGCCAAGTTCACCTCTCAATTCCAGTACACTGTGTTGAACGAAATCACTGACTCCATGTCGCTTGGTGAACCCTCTGCTCACTATTTGCCCTCGCATCAGTTGAACCGCAACGCAGACGGCATCCAATTGGGTCCCTTCGATTTGTCTCAACCGTATATTGCACCCATCGTGAAATCTCGCGAACTGTTCTCTTCCAATGACCGTAATTGCATCCACTCTGAATTTGACTTGTCCGGCTCTAACATCAAGTACTCCACTGGTGACCATCTTGCTGTTTGGCCTTCCAACCCATTGGAAAAGGTCGAACAGTTCTTATCCATATTCAACCTGGACCCTGAAACCATTTTTGACTTGAAGCCCCTGGATCCCACCGTCAAAGTGCCCTTCCCAACGCCAACTACTATTGGCGCTGCTATTAAACACTATTTGGAAATTACAGGACCTGTCTCCAGACAATTGTTTTCATCTTTGATTCAGTTCGCCCCCAACGCTGACGTCAAGGAAAAATTGACTCTGCTTTCGAAAGACAAGGACCAATTCGCCGTCGAGATAACCTCCAAATATTTCAACATCGCAGATGCTCTGAAATATTTGTCTGATGGCGCCAAATGGGACACCGTACCCATGCAATTCTTGGTCGAATCAGTTCCCCAAATGACTCCTCGTTACTACTCTATCTCTTCCTCTTCTCTGTCTGAAAAGCAAACCGTCCATGTCACCTCCATTGTGGAAAACTTTCCTAACCCAGAATTGCCTGATGCTCCTCCAGTTGTTGGTGTTACGACTAACTTGTTAAGAAACATTCAATTGGCTCAAAACAATGTTAACATTGCCGAAACTAACCTACCTGTTCACTACGATTTAAATGGCCCACGTAAACTTTTCGCCAATTACAAATTGCCCGTCCACGTTCGTCGTTCTAACTTCAGATTGCCTTCCAACCCTTCCACCCCAGTTATCATGATCGGTCCAGGTACCGGTGTTGCCCCATTCCGTGGGTTTATCAGAGAGCGTGTCGCGTTCCTCGAATCACAAAAGAAGGGCGGTAACAACGTTTCGCTAGGTAAGCATATACTGTTTTATGGATCCCGTAACACTGATGATTTCTTGTACCAGGACGAATGGCCAGAATACGCCAAAAAATTGGATGGTTCGTTCGAAATGGTCGTGGCCCATTCCAGGTTGCCAAACACCAAAAAAGTTTATGTTCAAGATAAATTAAAGGATTACGAAGACCAAGTATTTGAAATGATTAACAACGGTGCATTTATCTACGTCTGTGGTGATGCAAAGGGTATGGCCAAGGGTGTGTCAACCGCATTGGTTGGCATCTTATCCCGTGGTAAATCCATTACCACTGATGAAGCAACAGAGCTAATCAAGATGCTCAAGACTTCAGGTAGATACCAAGAAGATGTCTGGTAATCAGCCCACTGATCAAGCCTTCGGCGCGGTTGTTCAACCACACGATCTGTATCAAAGAAAAATAAGTTAGATAACCAAAAAAAAAAAAAATTTCATACTCACTATAAGAAATCATACGCAGTTCAACTTTTGCTTTTACATACAATTTTATCTATATATTCGTGCTTCTGCGATGTCCTTATTTATTTAATCTCTCGTCAAAGGGTTGTTTACCTGGATAACGATACCGTTCTCATTGTTCTTAACCACGGAAACCTGTGTCAAATCACAGACCACATAATCTGCACCTGCGTCAAATAAAACGCTCTTATCATACGAGGATGTTATACCCACAGTAATTGCGCCCATTGCTTTGCCGGCCTTTATGCCCACGGGTGCATCTTCAAAGACAACATACTTCAGATCCTGTTTACCAGTTAATTGCAAATCTTGACGCAATAAATCACGAGCTCTTGAGTAACCCTCGGGATCAGGCTTACCGTTCTTCACGTCAAATCCAGTAATGAAAACTTTGGGCTTTCCAACATTTTTCAATATTGTCTCGAACCATGAAAATGCCAAATATGGAGAACCAGAGGTAACGATAGCCCATTTCCTTTCAGGTAACTTTTTTTGAGTCTCAGTATCTACATCTAACGATAACAATAAATTCTCTGCACCAGGGATAAGGCTTACTGTGTCCAAATAATTATCTGCCATATCCTTTTCTAACGCAAGAACACCTTTATTATCGGTATTGTCCAATTTTGGAAAAAATTTCTTCATCATTTCTTGTGATCTTGCACCATGGGAATGCTTGAATAACTCAACAGGATCAACCCCATGCTGACGGCATAATTTTTTCCAGGCACTTTCCGCTGCAGTTGTTGTGCTGACAATAGTCCCATCTAGGTCAAAAAGACAAAGATCTACTGAAAATTGTGGCATTTTTTTTTTTTATTTTTTTGACGTAAATTTTTTATGTATATAGCAGTAAATGTATCGATAACGTGTTGGCTAATACTATAGTGAATAACAAAAAGTACTCTTAGTCTCCTTTTAGCATTTGTTTTCACCAAAGAAGATGTTGCCAGCGCATTTTAAGTTTTTGAAAAATCCTCGAGAATTACCCCTTCCCCACATTTAAAAATAATGACGGAGCGTATTCAATCTACGGAACTATTCTCTACGAGAAATAATAAGATCATTACGTAGTTCTTACATCCTGACGCAATTGTGATTAAAGATAATGATACAAAACTGAATACAAAGCATTCCAACGAAATACAGTTGATGGAAGTGTTTTGCGCTAAGGAAGATTAACATATAACCACACAACCATCTTCGAAGAAAAACTCAAAAAAAATCTTACCTCTTCAGTACCTAAAATGACATACATAATTCGACTTTTTGCTTGTCCATATGTTTTACATCTATATATATTCGTTCTTTTGTCACATTTTTGTTTACTCAGGCCCTTGTCAAAGGGTTGTTTACCTGGATGACAATACCGTTTTCATTGTTCTTAACCACGGAAACCTGTGTCAAATCACAGACTACATAATCTGCTCCTGCGTCAAATAAAACGCTCTTGTCATACGAGGATGTTATACCCACAGTAATGGCGCCCATTGCTTTGCCGGCCTTTATGCCCACGGGTGCATCTTCGAAGACAACATACTTCAGATCCTGTTTACCAGTTAATTGCAAATCTTGACGCAATAAATCACGAGCTCTTGAATAACCCTCGGGATCAGGCTTACCGTTCTTCACGTCAAACCCAGTAATGAAAACTTTGGGCTTTCCAACATTTTTCAATATTGTCTCGAACCATGAAAATGCCAAATATGGAGAACCAGAGGTAACGATAGCCCATTTCCTTTCAGGTAACTTTTTTTGAGTCTCAGTATCTACATCTAACGATAACAGTAAGTTCTCTGCACCAGGAATAAGGCTTACTGTGTCCAAGTAACTATGGGCAATATCTTTTTCTAGAGCAAGAACACCTTTATTGTCTGTATCATCCAATTTAGGGAAAAACCTTCTCAAAACCTCTTGTGTTCTTGCACCATGAGAATGCTTAAATAACTCGGAAGGATCAACACCGTATTCGTAACACAACTTGGTCCATGCTTTCTCTGCGGCCACTGTTGTACTCACTATGGTACCATCTAGGTCAAAAAGACATAGATCAGCTGAAAATTCTGCCATTATCCTTTGAACTTCTTACGTGAGTGGCAACGTAACCAACAATCTCCATCAGAACGTTATTTCCAACAGAATAATCGCGATCATTAAAAATGAAAATAAAATTAAATAAAATACTTGCAATAAAAAAGTTCCATGAAATTTATATCATTAGATGGTACCAGAGCCTATAATCTCATAGATATACGCTTCCTTCTATAGCTGAACAACGGTTGTTTGAAATGTCGGGGTTAATGTCGGAATATATAGGAATACTCTGACGTGTCTGTATCACGGAACATAACCGTGATTGAAAATTACAAGAAGCCAAGACTCTAAAGGATATGCGGTAGAAGGCGTGTGTAGAAGAGCCCAGTGTATATTTTTTCACCGATAAGATGAAGTAGATAAACGGAATTTCTGGCAAGTTACTTGGCAAAAGGATACATAGCACGAATTACTTTATTATAAATATTGTAACTGATTGCCTTGAATTGATGTTAATGAGAATCCTAGGACCCTTGGTTTGGTCATTAGCTTTTCGTTTTTCTTTGCGCGTCGTTAAGAATGAAAAAGTTCTAATATGTATCGTATCATAAACGACAGCAACTTCGAGAAGTACATTGAATGGAAATCATTCTGCAACACCTTTATAGCTTCAACATAGGTTAAGTTTTAAGCATTTCAAGTGCTTTTCAATTAAGCTATAGAAAGTTCTTTCGTTAGAAAGAAAGACAGTTAAACAAGCGGCAAAAGTTGATGAGCAATGAATTGGTCTTTTCTACTACAGCTGGTAATAACAATATTGTTAATTGTGCTGGGCGCCAACTGGTTGCTAAGCTCTTTTCTACTTGATTTTAAGAGAGATTTAACAGGGGTGGCTTTGTCACAGCAATCTAGCATATCCAGTGTTCGTAAAGAAAATGAAACAGCATATTATCGAAGCATTTTAGTGCCCACAGGATTCCCATTGACGACAGGATTAGGGCTATCTTTAAAATACAAAATAAGAAATGGCAATTTCGGTGATGTTTGGAATGCCATAATGGAAGTTTCCAAGGGAAAAAACATAATTAAATTTACAGGAAGAGAAAAAAGTTATTCGTTGAGTGAACTTAATGGTATGGCCAAGCGCATATTTCCGAAACTTTCCAATAAGAATTTCAAAAATATCGGTATAGCTAATTCTATTGCTACCGTAGAGGGTTTTACTCTCTCCTTGGCTTCCATGATGACCTCTATAAGAACAGGTTCAATACCTCATTTCTTGCCAGCTGTTCCTAGACAACGACTAGAAGATGTTGATGTCCTGATCATCGACTCATGGAAGTCTTTTAAGATGCTAAACGGCAGCGAGGATTGGTACAAGCTTATTGTTGTTTGCGATGATCCTATCGAATCACTACAATTTGATGCGAACTGTGATGTTATCACTTGGAAAGAACTTATCGACGGTTTTACCAAGGATACAGAGTACCAATACACCCCGCCAGATGACAACTCTGATGATAAGAAACTTTTTGCATACGTAACTTCACCATGGAATGGAACTAATAGTTTTAATCAAATCTGTCTGGTGAGTAATATAGCGGAATTCATCAAAGGGTTCCCCTTGGGAAATGAATTGAATAGTAATGAATACCTAACCATTTCGACAAAATTGGCAAATTCTAGTGCAAGCCTACAAATTTGGGGAAAGCTTTTTGCAGTTTTGCTGCATGGTGGGTCTGCATCTTTCATCAATCCTACAACGATAGATTGCGAGTCGTTGCAAGAAACTACGTTACTGTTTACCGAAACAAAGGATGTTGTCAAATTAATTGATTCTAATTCTAGAAGTGGGCTGCTGAATAAAATCTACTTATCCTGGGCCACGAACTTACTGAGCGAGGGTATTTTTACGAAAATTGCCAGAATCGAGCCACATTCTCTTGAAAAATTAAGATGTGTTTATTTGGCAGATAATGTGAAAGATGCTGAGGTTATTTCGACATTTCCTGAAAAAATTCCTCAGCTAAAAAAGACTAACCGAAGAATCACCCCAAGCACTGAACAATTGAATAAAATAAGAGCTCAATTAGGATCCCGTGTAGTCCTCGAGTTATATTGTCCCTACGCTATCATGGGACCTGTGGCACATACCAATTTTTATGACTATAGGGTTTTTGGAAAATCTGTGGACGATAACGTTGTATGTTATGGAACACTAAGTACAACATTAGAAGGAAAAATGGTAGAAACGGAAACAAACCCTCATTTGAACATAGAGAAGAAGCAGGGTATGTTATGTATTCGTGGTTTTAGCATAGGTAAACCAGTAGAGTCCGATCGTTTAGAGAAAGCTTTGCATTTAGCTGAAAGGTTTGGAGGAGGTGAAGGATGGATGCCTCTAGTTGGCGTTTTTGGACTATTTGGCCAAGACGGTTGCTTATACATCTATAATCAATGAGCATTATCTATCGCTTTATTATTTATTATTTATTATTATCATTATTATTATTATCATTATTATTATTACTACCAATACCTTCTATATCCCTGTGATCAGCTAAAATGATTCAAATAACTGTCATTTTAATCGTACATTTTATATTAGGCCTAATGTGCTGACGATCAGTCATATTTCAAATGGCCATCAACACAGTTCCAAAAGTCTGTGATATATTTTGTTTGTTCGTCACTTTCGTTATTAATTGTTCCCCTCACAGCCAAATATGTCCTATTGTCGACATCAATACTCCATTCACCTGGATTGGCACCTACTACACGACCGCCCACTTCTTTCAAAATACACCATCCAGCACACACGTCCCACGAATAGCAACCACCATCCCAATAACTATCAAGGTACCCCATAGCAATATATGCCATTGTCATTGCAGATGATCCTAAATTTCTGAATCCATGAACAAAACCGTAATCACATGATAGTAATTTTTCATATGTGGCCATTTTTGTCTGAAAATTCTTTCCCTCTCTAGCGGAACCTGGCTGTAATGCCACTACGGATTTATTTAGTATTAGAGAACCCATAGATTCCAATTTTGATTTATAGTCATAGTCCTTGTTGTTAACTCTCATCCCATTTCCTTTAGAAGCGGATACCAGAAGATTAATGTGAGGATTATATATAACGCCTACTACGGGCTCTTTGTTTACTGTGAGCCCAAGAGAGGTACAGCTAAATGGGAAATCATGAACAAAGTTTGTAGTCCCATCAATTGGATCAATAATAAAGGTAGGATCATCAGTAATCACGGTCTCCCCTTTCACATAACTTTCCTCTCCAATAAACTTGAAAGTTGGATATTGGGTTTTTACCGATTCCCAAATTAACTTTTCGACCTGTTTATCGATAGCAGTTACAATATCAACGCTCCTGGAGCCAGTCTTCAAGTCATAATCCTTTTGAGTGCCGGACTTGGATTTGATGATTGGTCCTACTTTTTCAGTAGCCAGTTCACAGAGGAATTTCTCGATAGAAGCTAGATCAATGGTCATGGTATATGTGTATATGCGTGTACCAGCTGTTGATTTCCTTATTCATCCAAAAAAAAGAAAACACTGGGGTTATTTAACAAGCAGTTAAATGTGAAGTAAGAGATAAAAGACCTATATTAATACCATTTTTGGAAAAGCAACGTGCGCAACAATGAAAGTCACTCGATGCATCCATTATTCAAAAAAAAGTTTTTTTTTTTTTTCCATACATCATCAGATGAAAAAATCTCGCTATGACGCACGCCAGTCAATATTCACTCAGTTCTTCCGAAAGGAAGCAGAAGAAAGTTCTCTATACTTGGAAATGTGTCAATGAAGATGTTATCAGATTCATTTTCTGCTAGCTACTATATTTCTACATAAGCAAGTAGTAATCTCTTTATTAATTACACGTGGTTTTGACTCATTGGCATATGTATATATTTGTGTTGTAGGTGCTCGTGAAAAAAAAAAGCTATTGATCATACTCATGCTCACGCAAGTAGGTAGCAACGATTTCACGATCTCTGCTCACCCATTGCGCCTTGGATCTAATAGTGTCTAAGGCTTGAGCCAGGGTTTGATCAAAACCTTTAGTGACCTTTCTACTATAGAACGCACTAATTTTTTCAAGGGCTTCAAAAGAGGTAAAATTAGTTAAACCCAATGTCAACACGCCACCCAACACAGGCGAGCCTGGCTGTAATCTCTTAGCAATTTCGTCCCAGTGTTCTTGCATCCAAGCCCATAACCTTTCAATACCCTTCTTATGAACTCTAATGCCTTGCATTGGGATGTAAAAATCTTGATTCAAAACTGTACCATCTAGCAGATAAGACAATGTCCTTTCTAAAAGTTCTTTGTCTTCAAATCTGCCCAAAGCTCTCAAAGCGATAATCTTTTCTTCTGACGAAACAGGGTTTTGATAGATGTTGAAAATCTTTTCGTAATTGTTTTCTCCGCCAAGTCTGGCAACGGTGTTGAAAACAACTGCCTTGAACAGTGCAGGTATGGCCTGTTTGTTCCCATTGGCGTATTCCTCAAACATTTCTACCGCAATCGATTGCATTTTTTCATTGCCAGAAGTGCATGCGGCACTGAAAAGGGTCACTTTTAAACGTTGGATAGCAAAGGAGTCGTCTTCGCCAATATTCCACCCCAATTCAGAAAGTTTGTTAAGTACTAGATCCAAAGTAAATTTATCTAGAGCATTCAATATATCCTCTGGTTCGAAGACCCAAGTAGATTTCAGAGCGGATAAACTATTAATGATTTGTTCCCAAACAACAAATGAATCCTCGTTTTTCCAATTAGAAATTAAATTCAAGAAGTTAGTAGTAGAGGTATAGCCAGATGCAGAAAGGGCTTTTGCATCTGCGACTAAGCCAACACGATCCTCTACGGATAATAAATTTGCCTGTTTGGATAGCTTAGCCCATCTTTCGTCAGAATAAGAGGTAATGAAAATACCAGATTGGTCACCATTAATCTTGAAGAACTCTTCATTCTTTAATTCGAAAGTAGCAGATTTTTCGTTCAATACCAATGTGTTATCGATACCTGTACTGTCTTTCAAAGCTAACAAAATGGGGTATATGGTTGTATCTTCCTCTTCTTTAACATCACCGGTACTTAAATAACGGTGTTGAGTTAATGTGATTTTGTTCTTGTGTTCCTTGACAGATAACACTGGAAAACCAACACGTTTTGTCCAGATGTTCATCACCGAACAAACGTCCTTGCCAGAGGCATCTGCTAAGGCGTCCCACAAATCTCCGGTCTTTGCATTACCGTATTTGAATTTATTCAGGTATTGGGACACACCTTTAATAAAAGTCTCTTCACCCAACCATTTGGAAATCATCCTCAATAAAGAAGATCCTTTAGAATAAGAAATAGCATCAAAAATTTGATTGATTTCGTCCGCATTATTAACGGGAACTTCAATTGGATGGGAAGATCTTAATGAATCTAAATTTAGAGCACGTTGTAAATTGTCAGTAACATATTGCTCCCAAACTTTCCATTCTGGTTGAAACTTGTTGCAAGAGTACCAAGACATCCAAGTGGCAAAACCTTCATTCAACCATAAGCCTTCCCACCAATCCATGGTGACCAAGTTGCCGAACCATTGGTGGGCTAGTTCATGCTGAATAACCTCAGCAACTCTTTGAATGCGATCTAAACTCGAATTTTCTATGTCTAATAACAAATCAATAACTCTATAAGTCACTAGCCCCCAGTTTTCCATAGCACCAGCAGAAAACTCATGAACTGCCACCATATCCATCTTTGGCAATGGATATTCTATGTTGAAGGTGTCCTCAAAGAATCTCAAGGTCCTAGCAGCTAAATTGGCTGCAAACTGACCAAATTTTTCGTCCCCTGGGGTAGAATAAACTCTTACTGGAATACGGAAATTATTGCTTTCCACGTATCTCAGGTCAGCTACAATAAATGCTACTAAGTACGTAGACATCTTTGGAGTCGTGTTAAAAGTTGTATATTTCTTACCCTCTTTGATTGTTTCATTCCTGACATCCATGTTGGACAAATGAGTCAGAAACGATTCAGAGACCAAAGTTACTGCAAAAGTCGCCTTCAAATTTGGTTCGTCAAAACAAGGAAAGGCTCTTCTAGCATCTGTGGCTTCCATCTGAGTAGTAGCCATGTACTTCGTCTCCCCTGTGACTTTATCCGTATACTTAGCCCTGTAAAATCCCGCCATCTGATCATTTAGAATACCGGAAAAGATAATTTCTAACTTCGCAGAAGGTCCTAGGTTTTCAAAAGTTCCATTAGGAAAGACAAGAGTAGCTTTTTGTTGGTTTTCGTTTTTGTTAACTTCAATGGCATTGACACCCTCAATACGTGCAGAATGGAAATCTATTTCTAAGTAATTTATTTGCACAGAGTTTATCGAATGATCATTAATCTGCAGGTCAATTTTTAATGACCCTTCAAACGTAAAAGCACGGAAATTAGGTTCTAGTGTAATGTCATAATGCAATGGGGTAACGTTGTTTGGCAGTACTTCACGGGACATGGTATTAGCTGAGAGGGCAATTTGGCTTGCTTGAACAGGAACCCTCAAAGAAAAATCACGAATTGAATAAGCTTCCCTGAAGATAATTCTAAATGATTAGCTAAGATTACTCATAAAGTCAAAAGTTTGATCGCTAACAAAAGGGAAAAAAACGGAAAAAAAATAAAAAAATGTGTCAAACTCCCACAGCCAAGTCCAAGAGTACGAAAAAAAACTTTCACAACGAGTTCAAAAAATGTGGGATGAAGACTCCCGTTTTTCACCGCCTAGAAAACAGCGTTTGCTGAGAAAAAAAATAAATCATCGAGAAGAAGTATGTCATCATAGGATGTTCCCATTGTAAGGTGATGTGTAACATACTCGAACAAAGAATGTATAGAGCTGAATATTTCTCCTTTAAATTTCAAAGAAAATGAGAAGGAAAATCTCAAACAGAAACTTCGTTCTTTTTCTCAAGTAAGCAAAAGCTTATTGAGACAAAGCGGAATAACTACGATATTAATAACGTTGATGAAGCTCGAACAAAGTTAGCGTCGGTTATGCTTGCCTATATAAAGATATATTTGCCTTACATTTTCGTTGAACGTAGAATGATTTTTGCTTTTAATAAATTTTTTGTTGTTCTTTCAGTGCTTCTTCAACTTTGATACGAAAGCAAGTGCATTAGTACAACAAGAACTGGCCACAACTATACTATACTCATTTTTTCTTGCCCGTGTTTTAAATGTTTTCATCCACAGCATTTGATGGGATGATTGGAAGTGAGACGTTCGAGAAAATCCATATTTTGAGTCAAGAATTCAGATAATATACTGAGATGATTAGGTATGGCTGGGTTCTACAAAAACACAAATATCCGGCTAGCAATGATCACTGAGCAAATTAAAGCGTTAACTCACTCATTATTGTAGCTTATGCGTTTCTCCTCCTCTCTTTTTTTCCTCGAACCGGAGTGGAAGATCCAATAACGTAATATTACTGATGTTGTTATTAAAGCTGGCAAAAATAACATGAGGCGTAAAACCGCACTGCGGTAAGATGAGGGTATAAGGTGGAGATCAGGCGAACAAGCTGTTCTAAATCATACATATGTACAATGAGAACGTGTAACGATCCAATGAGCGTTTCATGATGCCATTGTTTAATCAGAGTGATGAAAAAGAAATATTTGCGACCTTTTTTCGTTACATTGATCGTGAAATTTTAATCAAAGATAATATAAGGACGTGAGATATTTATCTTTTTACTTGAAATTAACAATAGAATTGCGCTAAGCGGAATAAGAGCTTTCGTAAACCTTTCTATTTGCACCATTGCGTCAACGTATAAAATGGTATGACCTTTACACAAACGCATGCTTATAATCTTATGTTTTTCATAGGGTGTAATTTGGTTGATGACGTAGTCTAAATTTGATGCTATCTGCAATTGAGGTACATATAAGAGGTCAATTTCGGGACCAACCCTTTTAATCGAAAAAAACGTAATTCACTAGGGCAAGGGAGAACTTAGCAGCTAATATCGTAAACCTTTCATACTAAAAAAATGCACTTACCATCAACAAAAAACTCAGGACCAATTTCCAAGCTTTTCTAGGTGATTGCCTATAACACAAAAAGATTCGCTCATACATGAGATTTTTACATGTAATAGCAATTTGTTCCGATCAGTTGAAGGTCATCAACGCACGGCAGGTACATCCACACCTATCACAAAGCCCTTCAATAATTCACCTACGTAAAGTTATACCGAAACATGCAAAATCCATGAAAAATTCTGTATGATAACGATCATATCCTTTTGTATTGGTGGTACGATGCTCAAAGATAGTTATTGTTGCACCTGAGGCAAAAGCGGAAATGAAAAATCCAGATGGGGCCAAAAGCAGAAGTATTGTGTACAACAATTGCTTCAGCAGTTTACCAAACCGTTTCCCAGCAATCATCAAAAGTTGCTTTAGCCACATTTCCGCAAGATATCTTTGTGGCTCAACGAAGAGGGCTATTCCAAATGCAATACAATACTAGCCGCTAGTGATCCATGCTTATAGGCAATTTGATTGATAACTGGCCGTTCTATTAAGGAGTCAATGCTAACCACATATAATGCATATAGGATTTGGCCTCTGCTGACCGTAATACTAGACAAGGAATATAAAACAACAACGTAACCCAGCATAAAAACGATATAAATAAAAAAAGAAACCAGATCATAAAGTTTGAGGGCACATCCCTCATGGTTTCAAAATCTCGTACATTGACTCAAACCTCGAGATCTTGTTTAAACGAACATAAGAACAGCGGTACCAAGTGACACATTGCGTACTGTGTAGTATGCGCCGTATATAACTTTTTTTTTCTGAAGGTACTTTGAATTACAATCTATTTTTTACAGTTCCTATGGCAGGGGTTGAAGATATTTGGGTCTGAACCATAGCAGGATTAGTGTTATAGTAGGTATGTGAATAGAAGCTAACAAAATGAGATGAACCTCATACAAAGTCGTAGAGAAAACTGCTAACAGAAGAGCTGCGCCTTGAAATCGTATCTCTAAGCTTATAATAAATTGAAAGGAAAAAATACGTGGTAAATGCAAGCGACCAAAAGGCTACGGCCCAACGCTAACCCGCCGATAGGTGCATAATCTAATTTACCTCCACCAGCAGGAGCCCTTTTTCTAAGTAATAAGCAAACCAGATAACTTACATCTTGCTGTAGGAAACAAAAGCCGGAATAATGGTTCACTCATATTCTTCGTGTGAAACACAGAAGAAATCCAATATTTGCTTCAGTATTTATCTCTAAAAATTGGTCCTACATTGGAAACCATAAACCAATTATAACCGGTGTACGAATTGTAAGCTAGTTCTGGAAATGTCATGTTGCGCAGGTAAAAGTGGAGCTGAATTGTATATCTGTTTTGATCATTATTATCCCTCTGGGTGAGTGGAAATATCAATAAAATGCAATGGCACATTTAATATCCTTCTCTTAATTCCGTGATTTATAACATCTTGATGCCAGAAACACCTTTCGGATCCGGCAATAAAGCGGAGATTAGCACGCTTTTCGCCGGTCCTACGGATTTAGTGTTGGCTATTGTTGAGATTAGTAATACGCAGAGAATTTTTCTACCGGTGAAGCGACCATCTCAGATTATTAGGTCAAGCAATAACACTTGTTATTAGATGCGTTACGTTCACCTGGACCCTATATAAAGGCATATTTGCCTTACATTTGGTGTATGGTATCACCTTGTATACTAAGAACATATATATGCAGATATAACAACAGGATATGGTTGCAGAATTTCAAATAGCGAGTGCACAGTCATCGGCATTGACATCTACTGAAGAAGAGCATTGTTCAATAAACTCAGACAAAGCCGCAAAACTGGATCTGGAATTGACCAGTGAACGAAAAAATGACGGCAAACAATCGCATGAAGTGACCTTCAACGAGGACATCGCGGACCCAGAAGATATAGCACGGCATATGAGCACCGCCCGCCGGTATTATATTTCCTCGTTAATTACATTCACATCGATGGTAATTACGATGATCTCGTCCAGCTGGACGCTTCCTTCAACGCACATAATCGAACACTTTCATATTTCGCACGAAGTCAGCACTCTGGGAATTACGCTTTATGTGTTTGGGCTCGGTATAGGACCTTTATTTCTGTCTCCACTAAGTGAACTATATGGACGAAGGATCACATTTTTATACGCCCTTACGCTCAGTATCATATGGCAGTGTTTGACCATTTGGTCCAAGACCATTACGGGTGTCATGTTTGGCAGATTTCTATCCGGGTTTTTTGGTTCAGCCTTTCTAAGTGTGGCTGGCGGCGCCATTGCCGATATATTCGACAAAGACCAAATTGGTATTCCTATGGCAATATACACTACATCGGCCTTTTTGGGGCCCTCTTTAGGACCAATCATTGGTGGAGCCTTATACCATCAAAGTTATAAATGGACATTTATCACACTTCTCATCACTTCTGGATGTTGTCTCGTTATGATCATCTTTACCATACCTGAAACCTACAAACCAATGCTGTTAATACGTAAAGCTAAGAGATTGAGGAAAGAGAAAAATGATCAACGGTATTATGCTGTCCTGGAAGTCACCCGCGAACAGACTTCCTTACTTTCCGCAATCTTTCTCTCAACCAAAAGACCCTTTGGCCTGTTACTTCGAGACCGAATGATGGGTGTGCTTTGCTTCTATACTGGATTGGAACTTGCCATAATATATTTATATTTCGTAGCGTTTCCTTATGTGTTCAAGAAACTTTACAACTTTGGGCCCATGGAGATTGCATGCTCCTATATCGGTATTATGGTCGGCATGATACTCTCGGCTCCTACTTGCTTGTTATTCCAAAAAACGTTTGAGTGGAGAGTCAAAAGAAATAATGGCGTCAAGACTCCCGAAATGAGATTCGAGCCTCTGTTCTACGGCGCCTTTTTGACCCCAGTTGGGCTCTTCATTTTTGCATTCACCTGCTACAAGCATGTCCATTGGATTGCACCAATTATAGGCAGTGCAATTTTCGGTTCAGGTGTTTATTTCGTCTTTACCGGTGTTTTTGCGTATACAGTGGATGCCTATAGAAGATATGCAGCTTCTGGAATGGCTTGTAACACATTTGTGAGATGCATAATGGCCGGTGTCTTCCCTCTTTTCGGACTCCAGATGTACAAGTCAATGGGAGTGAATTGGGCCGGCTTTCTCTTGGCAATGGTGACCGTAGCGATGATTCCTGTCCCATTTCTGTTTACCAAATACGGTGCCCGACTGAGAGCCAAGTCGCCGTATGCATGGGATGATTGATTTTTTTGCATATTTTTTCCTTTGGATGTTGCATAATCTTTTCCCGCTTACGTCATTGGTGATAGATTGTTTCGGATCTTCAAAAGGCAACACGCATAGGCCAAAGAAAAAAGAAATTTTGCATTTTTTCATTTTTGCATATTCTCGCATGTTTTCTTTCTTTTTCTCTAGTTTTCGAATGTTTTTGGCTGCAATGTATATTGTATATAAACCATAAAGGTGCAAAATGCCAGATGTACGCGGCCAATCTTAATTTTCTAGTAAAAGTAGCAGCTAAATCTGAAACTCTCTAGCTTGTAATAAACGAAGGATGACTGTACAAATTCCAAAATTATTATTTTTACACGGCTTCTTGCAAAACGGTAAAGTTTTCTCCGAAAAATCATCTGGTATTAGAAAATTATTGAAGAAGGCTAATGTCCAATGTGACTATATTGATGCACCAGTCCTTTTAGAAAAGAAGGACTTGCCATTTGAAATGGATGATGAAAAATGGCAAGCCACCCTAGATGCGGATGTTAACAGAGCCTGGTTCTATCACAGCGAAATCTCTCACGAATTGGATATCTCAGAAGGTTTGAAGTCTGTTGTTGATCACATCAAGGCCAATGGCCCATACGACGGCATTGTCGGTTTCTCTCAAGGTGCCGCATTGTCCTCTATCATCACCAACAAGATCTCAGAGTTAGTTCCAGACCATCCACAATTCAAGGTAAGTGTAGTCATTTCCGGCTATTCCTTCACCGAGCCAGACCCAGAACATCCTGGAGAATTGAGAATAACCGAAAAATTCAGAGACTCATTTGCGGTAAAACCAGACATGAAGACCAAGATGATCTTCATCTATGGTGCTTCTGACCAAGCCGTCCCATCCGTCAGATCCAAGTACCTGTACGATATTTATTTGAAGGCGCAAAATGGTAATAAGGAAAAGGTGTTGGCTTACGAACACCCTGGTGGACATATGGTTCCAAACAAGAAGGACATTATCAGACCAATTGTTGAACAAATAACCTCTTCCTTACAAGAAGCTTCTGAATAAATCGTAGGTTGTTGCTTACCTGCTTTCTAGCTTTTTACTATCACACGCAGGGTGTGTGGAGTGAAATGCTGATCGAGTATGTATATATACATATAAGTACTTTGTATAGAATGAACCACAAGTTTGTAGCATCCTTTCTCTTCTCTTCCATCCTGCGTGCTGCTAACCCCGCCCGGCGCGAAAAATCCACCCGGGGTGCTTTAGCGTGGCTTACGAAGACCTTTTTAAACATACTTATACTCTTTCTCGAAGGAAGAAAATAATGCAGAAGAGAAACAGCAGAAAAAAAAGAAATCATATTAAATTTCAGAATCAGTCTCCTTTTGCTTCTAGTCATTTAACCATCAAACGCGTTTAACCGTTTAGAAAACCCTCTTCAACAACTATTTGTTTTGATACTAATATTAGCACATCTCTATTGCCATTTAACCACTAATTTTCCGTATAGCGTTTATGTTTGATGACGTCCCAAGAATATGAACCTATTCAATGGAGCGATGAATCCCAAACAAATAATGATAGTGTCAACGATGCGTATGCCGACGTGAATACCACTCATGAGTCGCGTCGAAGAACAACTTTGCAGCCAAACTCAACATCCCAGAGCATGATCGGAACATTGAGAAAATATGCTAGGTTCATCGGTCCTGGTTTGATGGTATCTGTATCGTACATGGATCCTGGTAACTATAGTACAGCTGTAGCAGCGGGTTCTGCTCATCGGTACAAGCTTTTATTTTCTGTCTTAGTTTCTAATTTCATGGCTGCTTTTTGGCAGTACCTCTGCGCCAGATTGGGTGCTGTCACTGGCCTAGATCTGGCACAAAATTGTAAGAAACATTTGCCCTTTGGACTTAACATTACTCTTTATATTCTGGCGGAGATGGCAATTATTGCCACAGATCTGGCAGAAGTGGTAGGAACCGCTATTTCTTTGAATATCCTTTTCCATATACCTCTCGCCCTAGGTGTGATACTTACTGTGGTAGACGTTTTAATTGTTCTGCTAGCTTACAAACCTAACGGTTCCATGAAGGGTATCAGAATATTTGAAGCTTTTGTTTCTTTATTGGTGGTTCTTACCGTAGTTTGCTTTACTGTTGAACTGTTTTATGCCAAACTGGGACCTGCCAAAGAAATATTTTCTGGGTTCTTACCCAGTAAAGCCGTTTTTGAAGGTGATGGGTTATACTTAAGTCTGGCAATTCTGGGCGCCACGGTAATGCCTCATTCATTATATTTGGGGTCAGGTGTGGTTCAACCAAGATTAAGAGAGTATGATATCAAAAACGGACATTACTTGCCAGACGCGAATGATATGGATAACAATCACGATAATTACAGGCCATCCTATGAGGCCATCAGTGAAACTCTGCACTTTACTATAACGGAATTACTGATCTCGCTGTTCACGGTGGCATTATTTGTCAATTGTGCCATTCTTATCGTGTCTGGCGCTACACTATACGGGTCCACTCAAAATGCTGAGGAAGCTGACTTATTTTCTATTTACAACTTACTCTGTAGTACTCTTTCCAAGGGAGCGGGAACGGTATTCGTGCTGGCATTGTTGTTTTCAGGACAGAGTGCCGGTATCGTGTGTACGTTGAGTGGACAAATGGTTAGTGAAGGGTTCTTAAATTGGACTGTTTCTCCGGCATTGAGAAGATCCGCCACAAGAGCGGTAGCCATCACGCCTTGTTTGATTTTAGTGCTTGTAGCTGGACGTAGCGGCCTCTCTGGTGCACTAAATGCTTCCCAAGTGGTACTTTCTCTCTTGCTGCCTTTTGTTTCTGCACCTTTACTTTACTTCACTTCAAGCAAGAAGATTATGCGTGTACAGCTTAACCGTACCAAAGAACTTTCAAGAACTACAGACAAAAAACCCGTGGCCGACCGAACCGAAGATGATGAGACCATTGAGCTCGAAGAAATGGGCATAGGCAGCAGCTCACAGGAGCGCAGCTTAGTTTCTCCTGCTCCAGAATACAAAGACATGAGCAATGGAATGATCGTCACCGTGCTCGCAATCATAGTATGGTTGATTATCTCCGGACTGAACTTTTATATGTTACTGGGCTTTACTACGGGCAAAGAAGTACACCTCTAATATAACAATTCTTTAGACTAGTATAAGTATACATTTTATCCAAGAATAATAACAGAAAATTCCAATCAAAAAGTTGGTGTTAGGCTATACTGATGGCCGTATCGCTCCATACGAGCCAATCAGGGCCCCGCGCGTTATTTCCGCCGCTTACAGCTTTCTTTGAATCTCCCTATGAAAAGGGACCTAATTGGTCCGGTCAAAGCATTAATAAAGATCAACAATTGCTCTTGCTTATCAAGGTGCCAGATCTCAAGGTTACCTCATTTCTTTACATTTCATCCACATTTTAGCACACTTATTTATTATTACAATTTGAAAAATTGTATCACTTCTGAGACTTAGTAGCGGAGATAAACAGCCGAACAATTGTATTTGACACATAAACTAATAAATATACAACAATGTTATCAAGGGCCATATTCAGAAATCCAGTTATAAATAGAACTTTATTGAGAGCCAGACCTGGTGCTTATCATGCAACTAGATTGACTAAAAATACGTTTATTCAAAGTAGGAAGTATTCTGACGCACATGATGAAGAAACCTTTGAGGAATTCACCGCAAGATACGAAAAGGAGTTTGATGAAGCCTATGATTTGTTTGAAGTGCAAAGAGTGCTCAACAACTGTTTTTCCTATGATTTAGTTCCTGCTCCTGCTGTTATTGAAAAAGCTTTGAGGGCTGCCAGAAGAGTCAATGACTTACCTACCGCAATTAGAGTATTTGAGGCTTTGAAATACAAGGTGGAGAATGAAGACCAATACAAGGCCTACTTGGATGAATTGAAGGATGTCAGACAAGAATTGGGCGTTCCCTTAAAGGAAGAGCTATTTCCAAGCTCTTCTTAATAATAAGGAAAAAGCTACCACACAACGTCTGTAATTTGTTGTCCTTTTTTTATTTGTGGAAAATTCCTCAATTTGAAATAAGATTCGTATTTATTTTGTAAAACGATTTTAGTTTTTATTTTTTTTTTTTCTTCCCTTTTACCTTATTATTTGTTTTACCCTTTATGGATATTCATCCACTCAGAAACTAATATATCAAAATCAACGATAAGATCACAAGAGGTGAAATAAGAAAAGTAAAAGAAAAATATTTAAATTTAACCATTATGATTTCCACTTTGTTTTCTCTACTCTATTACTTGAACAAACTTTATTTTTGGTAATGAGGGCTGGTCACAGATTACCTTTAATATCCTTTGTTAGTAGCTTTTTTGTGTTCTATTTCAGGAAAGAAGAATGGGAAAAATAATAAAACAATAAATAACTATATAAAAAACAAAAACCTAGAATATACCATTAAAGAATTACTATTCTATTCTGTGCTTCACCGTTGCGTCAATAAATGTGAAGTTGATGTCACTTCATACTAAAAAAATTAAAGACAATTTCCTGAAAAAAATTTTTCCACTGGAGCTCATCGCAAATTTTGAAAAGTAACAAAAAGCGTTTGTATACTGCATAAAGAATAGTGTCTGTTTTATAAGAAATATTAGACAGCAGGCAGATAAACCTACGTTCCAGACTATAAAGTATAAAATGGCTAAAAAGAGTAACTCAAAGAAATCTACGCCTGTAAGTACACCAAGCAAAGAAAAGAAGAAGGTTATTGAAAAGAAATCTTCCACAGCCATTCCTAGGGAAAGAGTTATTAAAGCTGTCAACGAGCTTATAAAATTCACTTCCAAGCCACAAGATGAAAATAATGAAGAAGGAAATAACGGTAAGAAAAACCTATTGGAAGATGATGAAGAAGAATTGAAGAAAGATCTGCAATTAATCGTAGTAAATAATAAATCATTCACCGGTACTTCCAAATCATTCAAATTGAAATTACTAAATGTCAAACATTCGTTTTACAAGCCTTGGAAAGAAGCCAGTGCAACAGCGGTTAAGGATTTCAAAGTTTTATTAATTTTGAAGGATTCTGATATTAAGAAAGTTTCAGAAGATGATTTATTTGATCAATTAGATTCAGAAGGAATCAAGGTTGATGAAATCATTTGCGGGAAAGACTTAAAGACCGTTTACAAGGCATATGAGGCTAGAAACGCTTTTATATCTCAGTTTTCTTTGATTTTGGCTGACGACAGTATAGTTACATCTTTGCCAAAACTTATGGGAGGCAAAGCCTACAACAAAGTAGAAACTACTCCTATATCAATTAGAACACATGCAAATAAGGAATTTTCCTTGACCACTTTGACGAACAATATCAAAAAGGTTTACATGAATCAGTTGCCCGTTAAACTTCCAAGAGGTACCACGTTGAATGTCCATTTGGGTAATTTAGAATGGTTAAGGCCAGAAGAGTTTGTAGATAACGTTGAATTAATTTCTGAACAGTTAATCAAAGCATACCAAATCAGATCCATTTTTATCAAGACCAATAGGTCGCCCGTATTGCCATTATACTATAACCAGGACGTTCTTGATGAACTTGAAGCTAAAAAGGACAAAATCGAAGAAACCCACGAAGATGACATGGTCACCATTGATGGTGTACAAGTTCATTTGTCTACCTTCAACAAGGGTTTGATGGAAATCGCCAATCCTTCCGAATTGGGTTCAATTTTCTCTAAACAAATTAACAATGCAAAAAAGAGATCTTCTAGCGAGCTTGAAAAAGAATCTAGCGAGTCAGAAGCTGTCAAGAAGGCTAAAAGTTAATTTGTTTCCTCCTTATCTATCTTTTCTCTCATTTTTTTCTTGTGAAGAAAAAAATTTGAATTTCATAGAGTGCGGTGCATATGTATATATCTATATATGTTTGAAGTGTATATTAAAAATAAAGTCATTATTTGAATATTGGTTTCTCGGTCTAAGAGCTTATACGTTTTAGACTGATCTGTTGTACTATCCGCTTCAAATAAATAGATCATTGAAAGTGACGGGGATAACAGCATTTTACCTTTAAAAGACGTTCTCATAATACATTTTAGGATTAATACATATGCTTTTTTTTTATTCGAAATCTGGGGATTCTATACAGAGTTGTAAGTTAGGCAAACTAGAATTTGGTAATAATATTTTATTCTTGGGGCGACATATGGAGATACTTTATTTCCTTTTCTTAATTATTAACGTATACCTATAAATTAACAAAGTATCTAAACAAAATACATAAGTGTACTCAAACTGAGTAGAATCGTCGATTAAACTTCCTTCTCCTTTTAAAAATTAAAAACAGCAAATAGTTAGATGAATATATTAAAGACTATTCGTTTCATTTCCCAGAGCAGCATGACTTCTTGGTTTCTTCAGACTTGTTACCGCAGGGGCATTTGTCGTCGCTGTTACACCCCGTTGGGCAGCTACATGATTTTTGGCATTGTTCATTATTTTTGCAGCTACCACATTGGCATTGGCACTCATGACCTTCATTTTGGAAGTTAATTAATTCGCTGAACATTTTATGTGATGATTGATTGATTGATTGTACAGTTTGTTTTTCTTAATATCTATTTCGATGACTTCTATATGATATTGCACTAACAAGAAGATATTATAATGCAATTGATACAAGACAAGGAGTTATTTGCTTCTCTTTTATATGATTCTGACAATCCATATTGCGTTGGTAGTCTTTTTTGCTGGAACGGTTCAGCGGAAAAGACGCATCGCTCTTTTTGCTTCTAGAAGAAATGCCAGCAAAAGAATCTCTTGACAGTGACTGACAGCAAAAATGTCTTTTTCTAACTAGTAACAAGGCTAAGATATCAGCCTGAAATAAAGGGTGGTGAAGTAATAATTAAATCATCCGTATAAACCTATACACATATATGAGGAAAAATAATACAAAAGTGTTTTAAATACAGATACATACATGAACATATGCACGTATAGCGCCCAAATGTCGGTAATGGGATCGGCTTACTAATTATAAAATGCATCATAGAAATCGTTGAAGTTTGCCGTAGTAATACCCAGATTATCAGATTCCAAATCCTTGTCAATAATTATACTCCTTTGGACAACTTCTCTTTCCATTAAAAAATCTGAAATCTCCTTAAATTTTAAATAGATTCTGTTCAGTTCACTAACGGGGAATTTCAAGAGAACATTTTTGTTCTTCGCCGACTGACTATAATCTGTAACATTATTGTTATCAGAGTTTCTCGCAAAATTTTGTTTTTTCTTGCTAAATCTCAGCATATATTTAATCAGATTCAAAACCTTGTTGAAACCTTTAATAGATTTGAAACTTCCGTTGCTATTCATTTCATCTCGTAAAAAGGATACGATAATTTCTATTTTTTTTAAAATTTCCAAAATCTTGTCATGAATCAATAGCAATTGAACATTAATCTCCTCATTTGAAAGATTTTTGTAAAATTCGTCATATAATATTACTTCACAACGTTGGAAAATAGCAAATGTGATTGCTATAAAATTCTGTAAGATTTCAATAAAATGATTTGCGAATAAAAATTCTTTACCATTAGAATGAAAGCGATTATTGCCGCTTGAAAATGACTTTATCGACTTTATGGGGAAGATAAAATTAAATGTTATTGAGTAAAAAATGTGCATATTAGAAATAATTTTCATCAGATCCTTTGCACATCTTTCAGAGTTCGAGGTCTTATTGTTGTTAGAAGAATGTTGAACTGCCATGGACAAAGAGGATTCGTTTTGAACAAAAAGGAAAAAATTTGTATAAACAATGGTATTGATAAAATTTAAAGTGTCTTTCCATTCTTTTCTGACTTCGTTGTCATGAAAATATAAGTCTACTGTATTACTCACGCCCATAGTCAAGGTTTCTAACAGACTTTCAATTTTGGTTAAATTTACTGGCAAGTAGAAAGGAACACCTTGCAGAATATTTATCAATTTTGCTTGCGTTTCCAGTAATTTTAAATCGTTAGCAATTAAAGGAATGTCGTTCGTATCAATAGAGGCAGGTATCGGAGATAGGTTTTCAGCAGCGGGTACCATGAATAGCTTTTTTTTTTTTTTTTATTCGAAATCTGGGGATTCTATACAGAGTTGTAAGTTAGGCAAACTAGAATTTGGTAATAATATTTTATTCTTGGGGCGACATATGGAGATACTTTATTTCCTTTTCTTAATTATTAACGTATACCTATAAATTAACAAAGTATCTAAACAAAATACATAAGTGTACTCAAACTGAGTAGAATCGTCGATTAAACTTCCTTCTCCTTTTAAAAATTAAAAACAGCAAATAGTTAGATGAATATATTAAAGACTATTCGTTTCATTTCCCAGAGCAGCATGACTTCTTGGTTTCTTCAGACTTGTTACCGCAGGGGCATTTGTCGTCGCTGTTACACCCCGTTGGGCAGCTACATGATTTTTGGCATTGTTCATTATTTTTGCAGCTACCACATTGGCATTGGCACTCATGACCTTCATTTTGGAAGTTAATTAATTCGCTGAACATTTTATGTGATGATTGATTGATTGATTGTACAGTTTGTTTTTCTTAATATCTATTTCGATGACTTCTATATGATATTGCACTAACAAGAAGATATTATAATGCAATTGATACAAGACAAGGAGTTATTTGCTTCTCTTTTATATGATTCTGACAATCCATATTGCGTTGGTAGTCTTTTTTGCTGGAACGGTTCAGCGGAAAAGACGCATCGCTCTTTTTGCTTCTAGAAGAAATGCCAGCAAAAGAATCTCTTGACAGTGACTGACAGCAAAAATGTCTTTTTCTAACTAGTAACAAGGCTAAGATATCAGCCTGAAATAAAGGGTGGTGAAGTAATAATTAAATCATCCGTATAAACCTATACACATATATGAGGAAAAATAATACAAAAGTGTTTTAAATACAGATACATACATGAACATATGCACGTATAGCGCCCAAATGTCGGTAATGGGATCGGCTTACTAATTATAAAATGCATCATAGAAATCGTTGAAGTTTGCCGTAGTAATACCCAGATTATCAGATTCCAAATCCTTGTCAATAATTATACTCCTTTGGACAACTTCTCTTTCCATTAAAAAATCTGAAATCTCCTTAAATTTTAAATAGATTCTGTTCAGTTCACTAACGGGGAATTTCAAGAGAACATTTTTGTTCTTCGCCGACTGACTATAATCTGTAACATTATTGTTATCAGAGTTTCTCGCAAAATTTTGTTTTTTCTTGCTAAATCTCAGCATATATTTAATCAGATTCAAAACCTTGTTGAAACCTTTAATAGATTTGAAACTTCCGTTGCTATTCATTTCATCTCGTAAAAAGGATACGATAATTTCTATTTTTTTTAAAATTTCCAAAATCTTGTCATGAATCAATAGCAATTGAACATTAATCTCCTCATTTGAAAGATTTTTGTAAAATTCGTCATATAATATTACTTCACAACGTTGGAAAATAGCAAATGTGATTGCTATAAAATTCTGTAAGATTTCAATAAAATGATTTGCGAATAAAAATTCTTTACCATTAGAATGAAAGCGATTATTGCCGCTTGAAAATGACTTTATCGACTTTATGGGGAAGATAAAATTAAATGTTATTGAGTAAAAAATGTGCATATTAGAAATAATTTTCATCAGATCCTTTGCACATCTTTCAGAGTTCGAGGTCTTATTGTTGTTAGAAGAATGTTGAACTGCCATGGACAAAGAGGATTCGTTTTGAACAAAAAGGAAAAAATTTGTATAAACAATGGTATTGATAAAATTTAAAGTGTCTTTCCATTCTTTTCTGACTTCGTTGTCATGAAAATATAAGTCTACTGTATTACTCACGCCCATAGTCAAGGTTTCTAACAGACTTTCAATTTTGGTTAAATTTACTGGCAAGTAGAAAGGAACACCTTGCAGAATATTTATCAATTTTGCTTGCGTTTCCAGTAATTTTAAATCGTTAGCAATTAAAGGAATGTCGTTCGTATCAATAGAGGCAGGTATCGGAGATAGGTTTTCAGCAGCGGGTACCATGAATGAAGACTGACCTAGAAGCGAATGTCTTGAGTAATACATTTTTTTCAAAAAATGGAATAACTTGAAATCTTTTATCTGGAAGCTTAACAGACAGCTCAAATCTTCGTCTAAACTTGATTTATGATCATCATGCATGTACAGAGATTCATAAAATTTTGTGATGGCAATAAATTTGATTGTCTCTTGGTCATAATATTCCAGGTTTATCAATGTGATTTGGCTTCGAATCAACCTCAAATTATTCATTAATGCCGAAACATGGTTATTAATAGCCTGCTTATTGAATAGGGTCATTGAATCGTTTAACAACAGTAGAAGCACAGTTAATTCGCCTAGTTTGGTCAGTTGAGATAAAGGAAGATCGACCGTTGAGAATGAAGGACAGGTATCACCATTTGGAAAAGAGTTATGAACAAATTCTAGTAAGAGGGTTTTGTCAAAGATTGGCAAAAATTCTTCAATATTCAGATTGTTAAGGGATTCAGAGTTTAGTGTCTCAATAATTATTGCTTTTGGTGGGAAGTTAACTTTGCAAACTTCCATATATTGTTGGTGATTTTTATTGTTAGGAGGACTTACTTTGAACTGATTAATATGGCAGATATCGTGCAAAATATTATAGAACTTGAAAAGATAATGATCTCTAAAAATGATGAAGTTTTTAGTGAAAAGGTAGTTGGGGGTATCCTTCAACGGTTTCACTTGGACTAAACTTTGCACATCTGTTATTGTGAGCGCTGTAAAGTATTTTTGTGAGGACTGAGAAGTCCTTGAAGTCTGATGATCAAATCCGGCTCTTTTACCGTCAACCTTGCCTTTCTTAGAATTCTCACCTGTTTTGTTAATTTTGTTTGCCGTGGTATTGTCGGCATTTAAATTCGATTTTTCTTTCAAACTTTTCAGTTGCAAGCTTTGT
Source organism: Saccharomyces cerevisiae S288C (assembly GCF_000146045.2). Lineage (NCBI taxonomy): Eukaryota > Fungi > Ascomycota > Saccharomycetes > Saccharomycetales > Saccharomycetaceae > Saccharomyces > Saccharomyces cerevisiae. Next base: position 217,167 of record NC_001140.6, read on the forward strand.
AAATCAAGCAATTTGTTTTTTAAAAAGTCTATCTCCTTGATTAATACTTCCTCTTGAGTAAACGGAGAAGTCATTAGATCGAAAACGGCCGAGTCTTGATTGATACCAACATTAAAAGAGTATGGGTTATCTGTATAGTCAAAACTTTGAGCGTTAACCAGTTGTAATCGTGTGTTATATTCTCTAATCTGATCCATGGAGGGCACATCTGGACTATCGCTTCTCACAATAGTGTTTCCATGAACATTACTACTAACGGTACTACTATTCTGACGAGGAGCAGTATTATTATTGGTGTTATTATTCTGGTAGCTAGCGGCCTTGGTCCACTGCATCGCAGTATCCACAGAGGGGTTGAACGAGAAGTTGAATGCCTCTATCGACGTTTGCATAATCGGATACTGCGTTTGAATCATTACGTTTTTCTGATTTACACCGTTTCCCTGACTAAAATGGTTGGAACCTTGGCCATTGCCGTGCGTGGACATCCCGGACGCAGAGGGCACAGCGACCATCTTACCAGGTCCATCTGGATAAAAACAGTCCGGCTTGTTATACTTGACGCAATTCCCACATATCGGTTTTGCCCTGTCGCACCCGATCTTTCTCTTCCTGCATTGGGTGCAAGCAGGCGGCTTCCTCACTTTTCTCACTTGCATGTCCATCATGATTAAAAACAAACGGCAAAGCTACGCACTAGTCACAGCAGACAACGACAATGCTCCTCTCATAAATTGCTAAGATACATTAAAAACAACAACTCTCTTCTTGTTCTTCCTCTCTTTGCATCATTCCTGCAAAATATCACACTACACGAGCTAGGATGTATAACCATCCTTAGTAGGACGCCAAGGTTATATTCAAAATGATATGATTTCCCCAATTAATACTTGCTGTTGCATTTTGAATCGGATGTAACTGGGACTAATGCTGCGCTAACCAGACGTACGTTCCGGTGGTCACAGTGCGGAACTGTTCCCACGTTCTCTAGTTAATTTACCTTTAACTATACATACTGAAATTGATATCTATGTATATAGTATGAAATATTGCATATACTCAAGAAGAGAGCTCAGGCGTCCACTCACCGCATTTTGCGATCTTGACCGCCTCGAGAGGTTTGTCATTCGCATCTCTGGACACGTGCTGTATGTAGTTCACCACATCCATGCCGTCCACAACCTGTCCAAATACCACATGCTTTCCATCGAGCCACGACGCTTCTTCCGTAGTGGTGATGAAGAACTGAGATCCATTGGTATCTTTACCACGATTAGCCATCGATAGTCTGCCCTTGCGATCATGCTTCAAAGTAAAGTTTTCGTCAGGGAAAGTATCTCCATAGATGGATTTGCCACCAACGCCAGTGCCGTCTGTGAAGTCCCCTCCCTGTACCATGAAGTTGGGAATCACCCTATGGAAAGTGGACCCGATGAACCCCTTTTTGGAATTAGTGGTGGTGCTTAACTTGTAGAAGTTCTTCGCCGTCTTAGGACATACCTTTCCGTACAACCCAATAACGATTCTGCCAACTTTCTCTTCACCATGTTCAATATCGAAAAACACCTTTTGTGTAATTACTTCGTCGTCCTGATCAATCAACTCACCCACATCAGATGCAATAACATTAACGCTAAGGAATAATAACAACCAACACCACAAGCCACTGAATTTCATTTTGTTTTCCCTTCGTGTCTTTTTCCTCTCATTTCTTTCCTTTTGGGGGAACTTCTTATGATGGGTACATCGATTTTTGAAGAAAACTGAAAAGTTGATTTCGCGGGGTTTTATAATATAGTACAAAGATATATGCAATTGCCATGGCAGTTCTCATATGTAGTTTGGGGTGGATCGAATGCTTGTGACCATTAATTTGTCCAACATCTCTGTAGTTATACCCATGTTACCGTTGCCAGTACGACCGGTACCGTTGTCTATAGTTTGTCCTCCTGTACCCATAGTGTTGACTGTCATGTTGACATTTGTGGTTGAGGGAACAGTCGCCATATTGGCACCGCCGGTAGGTCGTACACTGCTCTTGTTACTGCCCCCTCCAGCGTTGTTCCCGTTGGTGGCAGCCGTTGCAGTCGTGCTAGTGTCCGTAGGTACTTTATAGTGTACTCCTTGGGAAGGTTGAAACTCAATCAAGTCATACAAGCTCTCCAATGTGCTATTTAGATGGTAGCTCGTGGACATCAGCCTACTTTGCACAATTTTAAAAATTGTTGGCGATTGGTAAATGTTTGCACCAATTATGTAGTAGTCTTGCAATGGAATAATCTCTGGTCCCTTAGCGCTTCCCACACCAGAATTGTTTGTTCGTCTTTGCTTCCTGATAACCCAGAAGTCAGGCTCTCTTACGCTGCTCAATACGTATTCAGTACCATCTAACTTCATTAATTCCTCCTCCAGTTGCATATACATAGGATACTTGAAAAGGATTTGTCTTCTTGCCGGATCCACATAGGCAAACTCCTCTTCCAAGTTTCCATTCTTCCCATCTGGTAAGGTCATTATGTTTTGTGTCATATTCACGGCAGCATTAGGATCATTTAACTGGGAAAACTGCCTTTGCATTTTAATTACCTGATTATTCGACGTCTTATCGAAAAATGGTGATTCTGCAAAGTAATCAAGAACATTCTCAGTTCTCAAACCAAAAACTTGAATCCATTCTGGAGATTTCCATTGCAATTCATCCAACGGTGTCACGTTCATTTTGCGAAATCCTGCTTTGTTTCACTACTTGCAACTTTATATTCAGAGGTCTTCTCATCGTTCCACATTTTTCCACTCATTATTTATAATACGCTCATTATGTTAACCAAAAAAAATAATGCAGCCAGGCTTGAAATAATTCTGCCATCTTCAAACAAGAGCTATAAAACCAAAGAAAACTTGACCAAACAATAACAAACCTTCATTCAACACACGTTTTACTATGATACCTTCCCGGATTAGCCACAAATTTCCTCTATTCTTAAGGAGTTCGCTGGCCGCTCCTAAAGCTGCCTATCGTTTCAGTTCGACCATCCCCAAACCAAGCGATCAGGTACCTGACGTAGATGCATTTCTAAACAAGATCGGTCGAAATTGCAACGAATTGAAGGATACTTTCGAAAATAACTGGAACAACCTTTTCCAATGGGATTCTAAGATATTGAAGGAAAAAGGCGTGAATATTCAACAAAGGAAATATATACTGAAACAAGTTCATAACTATCGTAACAATAGGCCAATTCATGAAATTAAACTGGGCAAGAAGTCATTTTTTGGTGGTGAGAGGAAGAGAAAGGCATTTACTGCTAAATGGAAAGCTGAAAACAAGCAATAGACGCTTTCGCAAGATCTCAATATATACATGTATACGTATATGTTCACATTATACTCCATATTCTTGTAAATATATAATAAACTCAGAAATTGTTGTCCTTCATTCATGTTGATATTTATATGAAACGCTGACTGGGCCTTTCAAATCTTCATCGGTTTGAAATTTGAATTGTAAATATGTTTTGAAGATACGATGAAATGAAAAATTGACGGCTTAACGAGAAGATGAGTGAAACAAGGATGGCACAGAACATGGATACTACAGATGAACAGTACCTGAGACTTATTGAGCTACTCTCAAACTATGATTCCACCTTAGAGCAGTTGCAGAAGGGGTTCCAGGATGGCTACATCCAATTGAGCAGATCGAACTACTATAATAAAGACTCATTACGAGGAAACTATGGTGAAGATTACTGGGATGAAACGTATATAGGTCAACTAATGGCAACAGTGGAAGAAAAAAACTCCAAGGTAGTTGTCGAAATCGTCAAAAGAAAAGCTCAAGATAAGCAAGAAAAGAAAGAGGAAGAAGATAATAAATTGACTCAGAGAAAAAAAGGAACGAAGCCAGAAAAGCAAAAAACTCAGAGTCACAAACTTAAACAAGACTACGACCCAATTTTGATGTTTGGTGGAGTACTGTCCGTTCCTTCTTCATTGAGACAATCGCAGACAAGTTTCAAAGGTTGTATTCCCTTAATAGCCCAATTGATTAATTACAAGAACGAAATATTAACGTTGGTTGAAACGTTGTCTGAGCAGGAATAAAGAGTTAAGAATATAGTAAAAAGAAATAATACATACGTGTATATTTGAAGAAAGAAATAATCATTAAAAGTTGTCGTAGATTAATTATAATAAAGTCCATGGTTTGAAAAAGAAAAAAAAAAATTAAGACCAAAATAAAAGCTCAATACCCAAAAGAAAACCGAACACCGTAATAATACAAAATCCCATAAAACACCATGTGATGGACTTAAAGACAGAATTTGGAAGCAGTTCAAAGAAGAGGAGGAAAGAAGAAAACTAGTTCAGGTATTTCGAGGAGTACTAGTTTCACTACATTGATAGTAGAATTTTAGCACGTCATCCACAGATATTCTGTTACCAGGGGAATTTAGCGACTGATCTACATTGAAACAATTTCCTAATTCGGGCGTATGTAGCGCACTCAACTCTCTTGGCTTGAATTTGCCAGAAAATGATGAAACAGAGGGAGAGGAAGGATTGGTCTTTTCGCTGACGCTATCTCCAAGAACAGAAGGAAATGTATAATTTCTCAAGTCTTCCAAGGTCATTTCCAAATCTGTAGGCGAGTCTAATTGCTTATTGCCATTTGGGGTATTGTTGGTTTCGTTACCATCGTGGTGAGAATCCATCGTTGTAGCTATTGTGGAGGAAGACACTATTCTGCTCGAATCGTTCATCACAACATTGGAATATTTAGAAGAGACGTTTGAATCTGGTCGGGGTTGCGGTGCCAAAGACGTGAATTTGACTAATGATTCTACATCATGTTTTTCTTCGTGCGACTCAAGAGGGTTGTCTTCCCTTTTACCATTAGCATGCGAAATATGGTGAAAATCAAATGGTGTAGATATACTTGACTGTTTTGCGGTTTTGGCAGACCCATGTCTCCTCGACAACAGGTCCTTTTTTTTGAACATGCCCAGGAAATTCTTCTTTTTATTAGTTAATGACTTGTGATTGGAATTTATGTTAGGGTTGATCGTCATGTAATTGGGCAAAGGGGGCAATTTGATGTTGTTCTTGTTCGGCAAAGCCAGCTTTTTACTGTCAACGAGAACAATTCCTAAATCTTCGTCGGCGTCTTCATCGGAATCCGTACTAGGTCCATTCATGAATCGTTGCCTTACTTGGAATCCATACAATTTTTCCATTTCCTGATCCTCGTCAATCCAAATGGATTTCATTTGAGGAAGCTCCATCTGTTGCAGCCTCTTTCCTTCAGTCATCCTTTAGAATTTATCACACAATTAATAAGCGAGTATTCAGAGTGAATTATAAACAATAAACAATAGAAATAAGTCTTTCTTAAAAAAAAGTAGTGATAGTCCGTACGAAGATAATTAATTGCAGAATAGTTTTCAATGGTTTCAGCTCTCAGTAAATCCTACAGGTACAATGTAACAGAATATGCCTTGGATCCCCAAATTTTTTTGTCTATTCGTTGTTTTCCTTCTCTATGGAAATCGTCGAAAAATTTCTTTGTTTTTTTTTTCCTTTATTGTTGTTGTCTTTTCGCGAATTCGCGTCGCGATTCGTGGATTGTGATGATAATAGCGATGTCTACTACCCGGGTACGTATTTAATTATCATTTATACATTATATGTTATAGGTTAGCGTATCGTTTTAAGGCTTGTGTCTTTTGGAAGCATGGCCTAATTGTTCAGCATCCATACTCCTTTTCACTACCTTGATGGTCTGGACGTCGTCGATGCCTTGAACATCGTTGACCACGTCATCGCCGTTTCCGCTACCACCACCGGTAACAATGGTCTGTTTGTGGCTCTTATTCCTTAAGCGGCCATTTAGGAGGACGAGTGAAGCTAGGTCTCCCATGGCCTTCGAACACCTATCGCTCGGAAGACCTAAATTCTTGATTAGACTTGTTACTCCTAATATGTTGCGGCACTCAAGTGGTGACATGGCACCACTGCCGATAACAATGCCTCTGGACCTCGAACTCCTGATGACGCTTCTTACATTGGATACGAACTGCCTCCGAGCTTGTACGTCACGCAAAGCATAGCCATAAACAATTTCAAGTTTTACTCCTCTGTTCACACAGCTGCATATGCTTTTATGCTTAAGGAAAGTAGGCAGGCGCGACCCGTACTGAAAGGTCAACAAGTCAATATCCAGATTGGTAGTTGATAAAGTAAGGCCCTTTTCACTGATTGGCAATGCTGCTACAATATCAAAGGCCTGGCTTATCTTGGAAAGAGACTGTCCCTTCGATGGATCGTCGATAATTAGCGTGATCCTGCTGTATAATTTTAGCCCTGTTCGATCCATCAATTCTCCAAACCTTCTCTTGATATCGATAGGATTTAACAGCTTAACATCGTTGGGGAATTTCTCGCTGTGGTTTACTGTAAAATTTATGGCGATGTGTGTATATCCCAACATATGCAATGTGGATAACGTTTTTATTAAATTGTTGACCGCCTGAGAAGTAACTTTGTCTGCATAGCTGTTCTGTGGCCACGGTACATTCAAATCTACCAGCATTCTCGGTTCTATAATGCTTTCACTTTTGTTTTTTGTGTCTGTTTAGGTTAAGTATTTTCTACTGGTAAAATGAAATTTTTTCATTTATGCGAGGTAAAATTCTGGGCATCGCACATACATTTTTCATGTTTTCTGGTAGTAGTAACAAAAGAGAGGCACTTGACAAATTAATCTGCCTTCAGACTGTTAAGGTTCGCTCGAATAAAGCATTAAGAGTGTATATATATCAGTATTTATAAATGTATATGTTCTGGCTGATATCCGCGCATTTTCAGTCCTTTCTCCAGTCACCATTGATACTTCTCGACCTGTTCAATGCTAATCTCATAGTGGCCAATTCTCCGATAGTTTTATTAACCTTGCAGCAGTTTGGGTCTAGATTTAAGTTATCAGCCAATTTGACGACATAGCCATTGATATACTCAATTTCAATGTCTCTTAAGAACAAAGTGTCTTGTCTCATTGAACTACTGTTCCTAGAATTGATGTCACAGCCAATTCTAGTGACTTCGGAGACCATGTTATCGGTTGTCAGTACTGCATTGACATCCATTTCTGGGTATTCTTCATTACCGCTGTATTTTTCGTGGTATTGAAACAATGGCCTATAAGCAACTCTCAATATTTGTAAACACTCGTCAATAATAGATGTGAAAACTGGACCGCAACTGGCCTTCATCTCACCATTGACACAATCTAGAATAGCCGTAACTGGATTCATGCATGCATTAACCAAAAATTTAAATAATTGACCAAAGAGCATTTCTTGATAAGTGGAATGTTCTATTCCAAATTCCTTGGCAAATTTTGGTTCTGTTAATAATTTTACTAATGAGTTATTGGCTGCATCGTCCTCGACTACGGATTTTTTTTGAATCATTTCTTCCTCAGTCCAAGGCAATTTGGCAATTTTCATACCAGCCCACCCAGCATGATTGAAAACTCCTGCTTTATCCTGATAAACGCCATGAGAAATGACACCCTGAAATAAATGTGGTCTGTTTTTTGAATCTGTAAAGATTTCTTCTCTCAATAGTTCTAAAACGCCCAGTCCATTCTGAATCAAAATTAAGTTTGTATTTTTATTAATATAAGGCAAATAAGGAGCTAGTGCTTCTTTGGTTTGGTAAGTCTTTGTAGTGACGACTAAGTTGTCAATAGGTTTTTTAGAGAAAGTTTCAGGGCATTCGCATTTCTCCACTGGATAAGAAAATATTGGCGAGCCTTCCAAATAAAGTTTGCGAATCGAAATGTTGTTCCCATTTGTCTTCTGAAATTGTGCAAGTCTTTCTTGTGATCTAAATAAGGGCACAACTAGGGCATTGGTAAATCTTAAAAGGTCAACTGCCAAAACGGTACCCATGGCACCCAACCCAAGAATATGAATAGTACTTCTGTGTGGTGCAGTCATATTGTACAGACTTTATCGTATACGTATATTATCGATTTCTCCTATCGATCGTAACATACAAAGGTGAGTATAAAGTATCTTGTTTTTTTAATATATTTGTATTAAGCTGAATGGCACGATAAGCCTTTCTCGAGAAACCGTTAGCGGCCGCCAATCTATAAAAAAAAGAAATCGGAAACATGAAATATGAATTTGAATAGAACGTGACTCAACAGAAAGTCACAAACCTAACCATAATAACCTTGCTATAGCATTTTTTGACTTAATTTTATATGTTCTTTTTTCAAGGGCTGTATAGTTCCATCATGTATGTATTTTTCTATATACGTATACATACCGTTTTTCTTAGAGCGCTCTATAATTCACCCTTTACAGCATTACCAGTTTTCAAATCTCTAGCGGTGACTCTTAAAGCACCGTCTTTGTTAATGTTAAAGATAATTTCAACACCGTTAGCGTTTTTAATTCCCAATTCCATCAACTTGGTACCCAAAGTGTATAGTTTTTCTCTGACGACTTCAGGTTCATCGTCGGACCATTCACTTTCATCGTCCTCTTCAGCATTTTCTTCTTTTGGAATTGGCTCCAAAGTCTTTTCCTCGATGTGATGGTCACCTTCGTAAACACCAATCAAGAAATCACCCTTGGCTTGTTTCAAAGTCAATTTCTTTTGTACAGGGAACGAAGTTTCAGCCAACAATACTGGGTGGAATTCGCCCTTAGCACCAATCAAACCAATAGGCTTCTTTAAATGTGGAGTATTGACGATAACTGGTTGTAAAGCTTCAGCCAATTCGTCAGCATCGTAATCGCTAATCAATCTTGCTTGTAATGCGGCACCGGATGCAGCTAATTCGTTTGGATTGTTAGAAGCGTTCTTGTTCTGTGGACCAAGAATTTCGACTGATTCTGGTAAAGTGTATTCCAAGTTAGTGGTTAATTTTGGAGTAAATGATACACCACCAGTCAAAAGAACAGCATCGATGTCCAATGGGTCTAATTCAGCCTTGGCAATGACAGAATCAACGAAAGAGGAAAATTGGGCGAAGACCTTGTTAGCTACCAATTCGTACCTCATTCTGTTGATAGAAGCGTGATAGTCGAAACCATCAGCTAAGGAATCGATGGAAATAGTGGCAGAAGTTGCGTTGGACAAAGTCTTCTTGGTAATTGAAGAGTTAGCCTTTAACTTGGCCAAGGATCTAGCGTTCTTTCTTGGATTGGCTTGATACTTCTTTTGGAACTCACTAGCAAAATATTCGACTAATTCAGTATCCAAATTGTCACCACCTAAGCTGAGGTCATGAGCAGTGGCCAAAATAGTGAAAATACCGTTACGAACGGCAATGACAGCAGCGTCAGATCTAATACCACCGAAGTCAGCAACAACAACGTTAACATCTTTTTCAAATGGGAATTGTTCAGCGTGGGCTAATAAAGCAGCAGAAGGTTCATTGATGAATTGAACAATTTGCAGACCAATTTTGGCGGCAGAAGCCTTTAGTGCAGTCTTTTGTTCTTCACTGAAGTTTGTTGGAACTGTCAATACAGCTTCCTTTACGGCAGAACCGATGTAATCTTCCGCGGCTAACTTTAATCTGTTTAAATGTCTGGAGACCACTTCATCTACAGTAAGTTTTTCTTCCTTACCTTCGCCTCTTGAAATAACAAATCCAACTTTGCCATCAACTTCGACAGCTGGGGCACCGTTAGCGCACTTGCTGACATCACACTTGTCAAATGGCAAACCAATGAAGTCACGGAAGTTAATGATAGTATTCTTAGGATTTCTGATTAATTGTTGCAAAGCTTGACCACCGTGGTATTCATCTTCACCGACATAGGATAAAGCGGATGGAATGGCACGCTCACCATCTGGGTTGGCAATGACATCAACATCGTTCTTTGGGTTGATGTAGGCAATAGAAGAAGAGGTGTTACCAAAGGTGATACCAATCACTGGAGAGGACATCTTATTTGTAATTTTAACTGTGATTGTGGTAGTAGAGATCTCAATATATTTATGTAATCTTAAAACCTCTTGTATAGGCGAGCTGACTACCATGTACTTCATATATTATCCGACCTCATCATCTCTTGGAAAAAATTTCACCATCACATTCGACGAAGAAAAAGAGCTAAAATATGAATACTTCGTAAATAGTTACTTATTTTGCACATCTTTTACCGCTCCCATTACGCGGAATGAGTTATGAATGGCTCGAGAAACAAATAGGAAACGAATAAGAAATGATAGGCAATTTTATGTGATATTGATAGATGTATATATGAACATATAGATAAATATTTCTAAGTTAAATTGAACTTTTGGGCGTTAAAAGGTAAACCATGCTTACAAAGCCTACCTTTCTCCCATGTCCATATTCTCTCTTGTCATCATTCTTCCTCTTCTTCCCTTACCTCTGGCAATCTTCTCCTTGTTTCTTCTGTTCATTTCCATTACAACTTCCCCATTAGCCTTATCGACGGAATCTCTTAGGGTCAATATAATGTTCTTGTCCACACTTTCCTTCGGTAGTTTTTTACCTAAAACTTCTTCAATTCTTAAGATCAATTCCAGATCGTATTGTGATACTAGTGAGATAGATTTTCCTGATCTACCAGCTCTTGCGGTTCTTCCCACACGATGAATGTAGGACTTGGAATCCACAGGAATATCGTAGTTTACAACTATGTCCACTGATGGAATATCCAACCCTCTCGCAGCGACATCTGTAGCCACGAGAATAGACCTCTTACCTGCCTTGAAAAGATCCAAAGATCCCATTCTCTGGTTTTGATTCAAATCACCATGTAGCGCAGTGGCACTAAACTCGAGCAAATTACATAATCCTGACAACCTTTCCGCGTTGGCCTTGGTTCTTGTAAAAATGATCATCGTCTTTCCAATAAATTCATTTAATAAATAAATTAGGTATGTGTTCTTAAGACCACCTGGAACGACCATCAGTGTTTGCACTAATGTATCTACGGTTTGGTATTTGTTTGACACGGCACATTTCACAGGATTTGTCAAACTTGCTCTTTGTAATTTATCAATTTTGGAAGTCATAGTAGCGGAAAAAAGATAAGTGGTTCTTTCTTGGGTTGGGATGATCTTTAAAATTCTATCAAGAACAGGTCCAAATTCCATGTCTAATAATCTATCAGCTTCATCCATAACCAAGAATTTCAGTTTCCTCAGTGAAAACCCTTTGGTATTCTCTAAATGGTCCATTAATCTACCAGGTGTAGCAATGATAATATGTGGCTTTCTCATCAGGTCTCTGGCCTGGTCCATCATATTCATACCACCCACAATACATGTCGATCTCACGCCCATTAAGGATCCTAATGAGTCAAATGTTTCTTTGATCTGTTGTGCTAATTCTCTTGTTGGAGCTAGAATGCACGCATAGTATGGTTCCTGATCATGCCATAACCGATTCAAAATGGGAATAGCAAATGCAGCAGTTTTACCAGAACCTGTTTGCGCAAGTCCAATTATATCGTGACCTTCTAACGCGGGAGGAATTGCCTTAGATTGAATGGGAGTGGGTTTGGAATAATTTAAGTTCTTACAAGCTTGAATTAATTCGGGGACCAGATTCAGTTCGCTAAAGGATTCAAAAGATTCATCTTCATTAGTATTTTCATTTTGGGTTGATACTGTGGATTTGCTTTTTGATTTCAAAACCTTTTTCTTTTCAGCAGTAGCATCTTCTTCAGAATCGGACTCTGAACCACCTTCCTTTTCTGCTTCTATAAGCTTCTTTTGATTTTCCAAAGCTTTTGCTCTAATCTTTTCTGCTAAAGAAGTTAATTCATCGTTAGCCTTCTTTTCCTTTCTCTTAACAATTTTGGACATTTTTATAGCTGATTCAGTGAAGTACTTAACAGAATCTTGGTATATATTGCTTCTAAGATATGTCACAATTCTGTGTATACCATGTACAATTGCTAAATGCTCATTGATTAATTTTAAATTTTTCATTTTTATCGCCTTAGACGAAATTGAAATTTTTCACTGAAAAAAAAAAAAAAAAAAAAGTAGACGAAGAAGCTCATCTCATCGCGATATTAGTTCGATATCTGGGTTTGAGTGAGTAGTATGTTTAATAATAAAAGAGTATAATCCAGATATAGCAGACAATAAAATTTCAAGATGGCCAAGAGAAGACAAAAGAAAAGAACACATGCACAGCTTACACCTGAGCAGGAACAAGGTATACCTAAGTCAATGGTAATCAGAGTGGGTCAAACTTCTTTGGCCAACCATTCTCTGAACCAATTAGTAAAGGACTTCCGCCAAATCATGCAACCACATACGGCTATAAAATTGAAAGAGCGCAAGTCCAATAAACTGAAGGATTTCGTTGTTATGTGTGGCCCATTAGGTGTTACGCATCTTTTTATGTTCACTCAATCTGAAAAAACAGGAAATGTCTCCCTAAAGATAGCTAGAACTCCGCAAGGTCCTACTGTTACTTTTCAAGTATTGGACTATTCTCTGGGTAGAGATATCAAAAAATTTTTGAAGAGACCTAAATCGTTGAATAATGATGATGTATTAAATCCTCCATTGCTAGTGCTAAACGGGTTTTCCACATCCAAAAGATCTGGTGAAGACGACCAGGATGTAAACGTGGAGAAGGTCATTGTTTCTATGTTTCAGAATATTTTCCCACCTCTGAATCCTGCGAGAACTTCTTTGAATTCTATCAAACGTGTATTTATGATCAATAAAGACAGGGAAACAGGGGAAATTTCTATGCGCCACTATTTTATTGACATTCGAGAAGTAGAGATCTCTAGAAACCTAAAAAGGCTTTATAAAGCCAAAAATAATCTAAGTAAAACAGTGCCGAATTTGCATCGAAAAGAAGATATTTCTTCTTTGATATTAGATCACGACTTAGGCGCCTATACATCAGAATCTGAAATTGAAGATGACGCTATCGTGAGAGTAGTTGATAATCAGGACGTGAAGGCAAAGCATTCTCAAAGTTTGAAGTCCCAAAGAACACCGGTCGAAAAGAAGGATAATAAAGAGCGTGAAAAAGAAACAGAAGAAGAAGATGTGGAAATGGAGGAACCTAAGCCTTCAGAAAACTTGCAACCAACCCCACGTAAGAAAGCTATCAAACTAACTGAATTAGGACCAAGATTAACTTTAAAACTGGTCAAGATAGAAGAAGGTATTTGTTCAGGTAAAGTGTTACATCATGAATTTGTTCAAAAATCAAGCGAAGAAATCAAAGCTTTAGAAAAGAGACACGCTGCAAAAATGAGGCTGAAGGAACAAAGAAAGAAGGAACAAGAAGAAAACATTGCTAAAAAGAAGGCTGTTAAAGACGCTAAAAAGCAACGTAAATTGGAAAGAAGAAAAGCTAGAGCAGCAGAAGGAGGTGAAGGTCAAGGAAAAGATGATGCGATGAGCGATGATGAGTCTTCATCAAGTGACAGCGAACATTATGGTAGCGTACCAGAGGATCTAGATAGTGACTTATTTAGTGAGGTCGAATAAATTGTTCTCCGGTACCAAGAAAATTTTAGTTAAGCCTGGCTATCCACCAACGCACGTATACTTCTTCACTTTAGATAAATTGCATACTTGATACATATAAACTCTTTGTCTTTTAAATCATAGCCCAAAGGAAACGTAGATCTCAGAAGGCATGTGAAAAAAAATTCGATCTTACCTTTTTTACGCCATTTTAAGCTACTGTTTCGATACATGAGCGTGGCTGGTACATTGAAGGTGGGCAATCGTCCACTTATCTAAAGACAGCTTATCAGCATGAAATCCAAAACGTGGATTTTCAGGGATGTCTTATCTAGTCACCGAACCAAAGCGTTTGATAGTTTACTTTGTAGGAGACTCCCTGTATCAAAGGCAACGAAGCATCTTCAACTGGGAGAACATTTCCTGTTCTTCCCACCATCATTCGAAAAATTGGATAGAGATGGTTATTTTAACTATCAAAATCCTGCAAGTTTGCTAGGAAACCCTGATTTACGCTACCGTAGAAGGATTTGGGGACAAGGAGAGCTTGTTCAGTATTTACCAGTCACCTTAGACCAGGAGTATACATGCCACGAATCAATCAAATACGTAAAAAAAATACGAGATGAACATGTTGTCTGTATTGAAAGAACCCTTTTACAAGAAAGGCCCGAAAATGTGTCGAGTCCAATGGACATTTGCTTATTCGAGAGAAGGGTATTAATGTACACCAATTCACCCGCAAACAAGACTGCAGTCAAGATGCCCGTAGGAGAGGAGAACTATAAGATCTTAAAAAATTTTACTGTTACTGATATGGATATTGTAGCTTATGGTCAGATGTCTTTGAATCCGCACCGAATTCATTGGGACAAAGAGTACAGTCGCTATGTTGAAGGCTACGACGATATTATCATGCAAGGACCCTTCTCGGTCCAATTACTACAGAAATGCATCCAACCTTTTCTCGAACAACCAATCAGACAGTTGCGATACCGCAATTTGAATTATATATATCCAAACACTACTTTGAGCATATGTCAGTCTTTAAGCTCTTCGAGCGGAATGTACACATTTCAAATTAGGGACCTCCAGAAAGCCAACTTAGTCTACATGAAAGCTGATGTTTTCTGTTGACTACCAGTAATTGTCTCTCTGCAGATAATCACTACCTGTGTGTTTCTTGTCTCTTGAAATAATACTAGTAGCTGCTGAACAGTGGAAGGTCACGAACGAGATTACCATAATATCTCGCCATCACCAGGTTGACGGTAAACGCATTACGGGAAGAACTGAAAAAAAGGTGGGAAAAAAAAATAAAAAGTAAAGTGAAAAATTAAATGTAATGTATATTTCCATTTTGACGCAAAGTACTTCCCTCTATCAGTTTTGTATCTAACTGCAGAGTAAAGTCGTGTTTTGCTTAGTTAACTTATATACAAGTCAAAGCAAAAAAGATGTCCGATATCAACGAAAAACTCCCAGAGTTACTACAAGACGCTGTCTTGAAAGCATCTGTTCCTATTCCAGATGACTTCGTTAAGGTTCAAGGTATTGATTACTCAAAGCCTGAAGCCACTAATATGAGAGCAACTGATTTAATTGAAGCTATGAAGACCATGGGTTTCCAAGCTAGTTCTGTTGGTACTGCCTGTGAGATTATTGATAGTATGAGATCATGGAGAGGTAAGCATATTGACGAATTGGATGACCATGAAAAGAAAGGTTGCTTCGATGAGGAAGGGTACCAAAAGACTACTATCTTCATGGGTTATACTTCTAACTTGATCAGTTCCGGTGTACGTGAAACTTTACGTTATTTGGTGCAACACAAAATGGTTGATGCTGTCGTTACTTCTGCTGGTGGTGTGGAAGAAGATTTGATCAAATGTCTTGCTCCAACTTACTTGGGTGAATTTGCTTTGAAAGGTAAATCTTTGCGTGACCAAGGTATGAATCGTATTGGTAACTTGCTTGTTCCAAATGATAACTACTGTAAGTTTGAAGAATGGATTGTCCCAATTTTGGATAAGATGTTGGAAGAACAAGATGAATACGTAAAGAAACATGGCGCTGACTGTTTAGAGGCTAACCAAGACGTGGATTCACCAATCTGGACCCCATCTAAGATGATAGATCGTTTTGGTAAGGAAATCAACGACGAATCCTCCGTATTGTACTGGGCCCACAAGAATAAAATTCCAATCTTTTGTCCATCTTTGACTGATGGTTCAATCGGTGACATGTTGTTTTTCCATACTTTTAAAGCATCTCCAAAACAACTAAGAGTTGACATTGTAGGAGATATCCGCAAAATCAATTCAATGTCCATGGCCGCTTACAGAGCCGGTATGATCATCTTGGGTGGTGGTTTGATCAAGCACCACATTGCCAATGCTTGTTTGATGAGAAATGGTGCTGATTATGCCGTTTACATTAACACTGGTCAAGAATACGATGGTTCTGATGCAGGTGCAAGACCTGACGAAGCTGTGTCTTGGGGTAAGATCAAGGCTGAAGCCAAATCCGTCAAACTTTTTGCTGATGTCACCACTGTTCTTCCATTGATTGTTGCTGCTACCTTTGCCAGTGGTAAACCAATCAAAAAAGTTAAGAATTGATGAGAGAATTTTGAGATGAAAAAAAAAAAAATGAATCTGTACTATTTCTTTTTTTAGTGCAAAAGTTTTGTTTTAATATAGAGATAAATAAAAAAATGAACATATTACTATAATATCAACAAAATATGATGTAATGTCTGCAATAAAGATGAGTCAATTGCATTTCTATACGTACTAATCGTGTGTACATAGCCATGACATTATGTAAGTTTATACACATAAATTGCGTTGGAGTCTGCTGTGTAGTTTATAAATGTGTAAACAGCGGCTTTTGTATTCCTATTAGTTGCCGTTACCTCTCATTTTTTCGGCGGTAAGAATGTCACTGCCTATGGATTCCATTACATTTTTCTCAATCAGTTCACCTACGTTTGAATAAACCATACTAGCTTCGTAAGCACTTACTATACGTTGTTGAGTAATGCCTATTTCACAGAACGCTAACGCTTTGATCACGTTCGCATACCGGCAAATTGCTTGTCGTATGTTGTTCGATATGGAAGGATCGTTTTCATCCGAATATATTTGCCATGAAGACTCTTCTTCCAGTCTTGTTATGGAGGGATTTAATGATACCGCACCAGTGGGTCCAGTTGATTTAATTGAGGAACTGTTATTTGCAGACGGCGTATCCCTCGCTAAGTCCATCTGAGATGTTTTCCTTAACCATATGTAACCATTGACTCCGAGAACTACGGTTATGTTGCCGGGCAAATTATGAGTATGGTTCTTGGCTCTCACTATTAATGAACTCGGGACTTGGCAAAACATCCCGTTTCTTAACTTCCCGTACTTTAGAGACCTTGTATGTAAAGAGGCACTACCATCTTGAAATAATGATTGAACTTCTGCATTCAGGAGGTCACCTTCCTTAAGGAAGCTTCTCATTTGTAGTTCATCACTTTCAGATTTTCTTCTTAGAATACCACCCGGTAAATTCACAGAGCCCAACATAAGTACTGCATGTTGCTTACCGCCAATGTCTACTTTCCATCTCTTGTTACCCACTTCAGCAATTCTCCCTACGACGTGATCACCAGTTTCTGGGGCATAACGACCTTTCAATGGAATTACCGATAGCAGCCTATTGACACGGGATACAGTACCAGCAACAGAGGAATACGTCATATTATCAAGAAAATACGTACCGTGACCTCTCATCCAGATAGGGTCATCAGTGACCAGCTCACCTGGCGTCACAATTTGAGAATCAGACTCACTTTTAGAAGCTGAGTTAACATCGTGCATGTAGATATCTTCTTCATCATTTTCATCATCTGATATCCCTGTGTTGTTATAGGACAGGTTAGATGAATTTTGGAAGGCACCGTTCCGCTTGGTAATTGTGATAACTTCGGACATATCTGTTTACGCTTGTGTGACTACGCAAAGATTTAGAATGCAAGCAGTACTTAAGGAAGGATATTTTTCTTCTACTTTTGTTTTAGTTTTCTTAATTTTTTTTTTTTTTTCACCTCATCGCTCAATCCATACTGAGGAAGAAAAAGAAAAAAAAAGATTCACTGAGGATATTTGAACAAACCAGTTTAAACCATAAGTAAAGGTAAGGATATTTTTCATTGCATGAAAATCGCACTGCCAGTATTCCAAAAATTTAATAGATTGATCAGTTCGTGCAAGATGTCAGGAGTGTTCCCATACAACCCACCCGTGAATCGCCAAATGCGAGAATTGGATAGGTCATTTTTCATCACCAAGATACCAATGTGTGCAGTCAAGTTCCCCGAACCCAAAAATATCAGTGTGTTTTCTAAAAACTTCAAAAATTGCATCTTGAGGGTGCCCCGTATCCCGCACGTTGTTAAGTTAAACTCATCCAAGCCAAAGGACGAACTGACAAGTGTACAGAACAAGAAACTAAAGACTGCAGATGGCAATAATACCCCAGTCACGAAAGGTGTGCTGCTACACGAATCCATCCACAGCGTGGAGGATGCGTATGGAAAATTGCCTGAGGACGCCTTGGCGTTTCTTAAGGAAAACAGTGCGGAAATTGTACCACACGAATACGTGCTCGATTATGATTTCTGGAAAGCTGAGGAGATTCTTCGAGCCGTGCTGCCCGAGCAATTCCTGGAAGAGGTTCCAACGGGTTTTACAATCACAGGCCACATTGCCCACTTGAACTTGCGCACCGAGTTCAAACCATTCGACTCGCTCATCGGACAAGTCATCCTTGACAAGAACAACAAAATCGAATGTGTCGTGGACAAAGTCAGCTCCATTGCCACACAGTTCAGGACTTTTCCTATGAAAGTCATTGCTGGGAAAAGCGATAGTCTAGTGGTAGAGCAGAAGGAATCCAACTGCACTTTCAAATTCGACTTTAGCAAGGTGTACTGGAACTCCCGATTGCACACAGAGCATGAAAGACTCGTCAAACAGTACTTCCAGCCTGGCCAAGTAGTCTGTGATGTTTTCGCCGGCGTGGGGCCCTTTGCTGTACCTGCGGGCAAGAAGGATGTCATCGTTTTGGCTAACGACTTGAATCCTGAGAGTTACAAATACTTGAAGGAGAACATCGCATTGAACAAAGTGGCCAAGACCGTCAAATCCTTCAACATGGATGGCGCTGACTTCATCCGCCAGTCGCCACAGTTATTACAACAGTGGATTCAAGATGAAGAGGGCGGCAAGATCACGATCCCTCTGCCTTTGAAGAAACGACACAGATCCCAGCAACACAATGACCAACAACCGCCACAACCACGCACCAAAGAGCTGATCATTCCGTCACATATTAGCCACTATGTCATGAATCTACCAGACAGCGCCATTTCTTTCTTAGGAAACTTCCGTGGCATCTTTGCAGCACACACTAAAGGCGCCACTGATACCATCCAAATGCCATGGGTGCACGTGCACTGTTTTGAGAAGTACCCGCCTGGCGACCAAGTCACTGAGGACGAGTTGCATGCACGCGTTCATGCCCGTATTATTGCCGCGCTCAAGGTCACTGCAGACGATCTTCCGTTGAATGCCGTTTCGTTGCATTTGGTGCGCAAAGTTGCACCCACCAAACCGATGTATTGCGCGAGTTTCCAACTTCCAGCTAACGTATGAAGCGATCTGCTCTTGCAGTTTGCCGTGGGAGGAAAAAGGCAAAAAGGCGACCATTAGAAAAAGAAACGAGATGACTAACACCTTTATCTTCGAGAAGGCGCGGGGCTGACAGGGCACTGCGCGATGCGTCATACTACTTGAATACAACACAACCCGTCTTCTGTTATATAAAGAAGAAGAATAAATTAGGAAGTAGGGGGAAAAGGCTTATAGTGTAAAAGTATTTTAGTTTGTTGTTGTAATTTCGTCTTTTCTCTCACTACCGTAACAACGTGGTAGTTGGCAGAATATATATATTCTTGGCAACCTAGTTGTTACTCAAATAGAAGAAAAAGCAAGTTTCTCCCTATTTATTTGGTTCTCCCTATTCACTCGCATTTAGCATTGGCATACTTTTTTATATTTTTTTCGTTTTGTTTTTGGTTTTCCTAGGTTCGATATAGTTATAACAATGCACTCTTCCGTCTTCTAAGTTTTCCTTTTATTAAGGATGCGCGCAATAGAAGACACAGGCAATAATAGAATTTATTAGGGTATTATTGTAAGGATAGGCATTACAAAGATAAAATAAGTTTTTAAAAAAAAAAAAAAAAAAAAAAAAAAAAAGAAAAATAAAAATAAATATGGATGGAAATCATAGGTTTACTCCAGATTCCAAAGAATTTAATACTGTTGTAAAAAGTAAAGAGTCTTCCACTGGCAGAAATCCGTATCAGACTCCGCCCTTAGAGCACAACGGTACTCATCATCAGACAAATTACAGCAGAAAGAAAACAAATCTAGCAATTATCATATCGAATTTCTTGTCCGAGATCAGTCGGCCTCTTTCAAATGGCAAAATCAATAATTCTACCCACAACATTTTAAAATTTCTAAATGAAGTGCTTAAGAGATCGAAGTGCAGTAAAGAAAACGCTGTGTTAGCCACTTTCTACTTTCAAAAGATTCACCAATCCAGAGGTGTCCGGGATGAGTCCTCATTGCCTGAATTCTCGCACTGTTCCCGCAGAATTTTTCTCTGCTGTCTTATTCTATCGCACAAATTTTTGAACGACAACACTTACTCGATGAAAAATTGGCAAATTATAAGTGGGCTCCATGCAAAGGATCTATCTCTAATGGAAAGATGGTGTCTGGGTAAGCTGAATTATGAGCTGGCCATTCCATATGACGAGTTTTTGCTATGGGAAACGAACACTTTAATGAAAGCGAAATTGCGCGTCGGAACTCCCGCCAACGCTCCGGTGAAGAGACCCAGAGAATCAGACAATGATTATGATGCAAATTCTTGGAAACAGATTAAATCTTGTTAATTTCGAAAATGTTATATATCTTTCATTCATCAATAAATTAACTTTTTTTTTTTTTTTTCCTTGCTGAGCTTTTGATCTATTCAGCTATGTGCCCTGTCATGTTAGGAAATACAAATATTTTTTAAAAAAAAAAAATAGTGTGTGTTTACAAAAATGCGAATTCTGTGGATCGAACACAGGACCTCCAGATAACTTGACCGAAGTTTTTTCTTCAGTCTGGCGCTCTCCCAACTGAGCTAAATCCGCTTACTATTTGTTGAAATTCTGATGTTAAAAAGATAACTCATTTGAGTGTTTATTGGCGTCAAGATTGAGATAAGTCACCAAACCCAATGAAAGCTGAAATGCAAGGTTTGATAATATAATAGGATAATGAACGACAGTATGTAAAGATAAAAGGGAGATAATACCCCTTGAGGAGAATGTCTTCTATATTATATACACCTAAAATATTATAGCTTTTATTATGACAGAATTTTAAGAATTATCTAAATACCCATTCATCTTTCATTAGATGTCACTGTACCTGCTATCGAATGAAAAAAAATACAGTAGAGCGGGTATAACAGTAATGCAAGGAAAGGTGAAAGAATCACATATATAACGGCAAATTACTGGGATTGCTGTTGTATGGTGCACAGTTGGTTTGTTTTAACGGTATGCGTTTTGTATACCTCTATTATGTAGTGCAAGAAAATCTGCTGCTATTCGTGATTACTGTTACAACCTAACGGTTTAAATGAAACCTGGTTCTGAAGGGTCATTTTATAACTTCAAGTTCCCTTAGCCTTTCGATTCATTTTGATTATGCCATTTCTAGACCGTGTTATAGGCGCTGGCGTTTAATTTGGTGTAGCTTGGTTTAGTCAAGAGTTGTATTAGTGTTCCTCGATAAAGTCGATGTTTCCGGATATTGTGTTAAAATTTCAAGTATGCTACTAATGGGGTAAAGTTGCATGATTAGCAGAGACATATGGCTTGTTATGGTTCGGCTTCCTCATTTTTCATGCTTAGTTTTTGTCCATCTCATTGTACATTTCTGAATCCTAATGCATGACTCCCTAACATTACTATTAAATTCTCAATAGTGAAGAATAAGCAAAATGGGAACCATGATAATTTCTAGCTTTCTCTCCACCCCTATTTTAATTTGCAATCATATATAGTACTTTCAATAGCATCTTTTCTAGATTTGATATCTGCGGAAACTTTTCGTTTATAATCGTTTAGGTGAAAAGTTTTTATATCGGTTATTTACAGATATACATTTTCTCAAAAAAAAAAAAATATAATACATGCCCTCAGCTTTTAATAAAGCCATTGAGCACAAGCCTCTCCAGTAATGTACTGCTGTGCCCAATAACCTTACCAATAATCGTCGCCCACAAAGAAAGTACAAAACAGATGACAGAATTTTATTCTGACACAATCGGTCTACCAAAGACAGATCCACGTCTTTGGAGACTGAGAACTGATGAGCTAGGCCGAGAAAGCTGGGAATATTTAACCCCTCAGCAAGCCGCAAACGACCCACCATCCACTTTCACGCAGTGGCTTCTTCAAGATCCCAAATTTCCTCAACCTCATCCAGAAAGAAATAAGCATTCACCAGATTTTTCAGCCTTCGATGCGTGTCATAATGGTGCATCTTTTTTCAAACTGCTTCAAGAGCCTGACTCAGGTATTTTTCCGTGTCAATATAAAGGACCCATGTTCATGACAATCGGTTACGTAGCCGTAAACTATATCGCCGGTATTGAAATTCCTGAGCATGAGAGAATAGAATTAATTAGATACATCGTCAATACAGCACATCCGGTTGATGGTGGCTGGGGTCTACATTCTGTTGACAAATCCACCGTGTTTGGTACAGTATTGAACTATGTAATCTTACGTTTATTGGGTCTACCCAAGGACCACCCGGTTTGCGCCAAGGCAAGAAGCACATTGTTAAGGTTAGGCGGTGCTATTGGATCCCCTCACTGGGGAAAAATTTGGCTAAGTGCACTAAACTTGTATAAATGGGAAGGTGTGAACCCTGCCCCTCCTGAAACTTGGTTACTTCCATATTCACTGCCCATGCATCCGGGGAGATGGTGGGTTCATACTAGAGGTGTTTACATTCCGGTCAGTTACCTGTCATTGGTCAAATTTTCTTGCCCAATGACTCCTCTTCTTGAAGAACTGAGGAATGAAATTTACACTAAACCGTTTGACAAGATTAACTTCTCCAAGAACAGGAATACCGTATGTGGAGTAGACCTATATTACCCCCATTCTACTACTTTGAATATTGCGAACAGCCTTGTAGTATTTTACGAAAAATACCTAAGAAACCGGTTCATTTACTCTCTATCCAAGAAGAAGGTTTATGATCTAATCAAAACGGAGTTACAGAATACTGATTCCTTGTGTATAGCACCTGTTAACCAGGCGTTTTGCGCACTTGTCACTCTTATTGAAGAAGGGGTAGACTCGGAAGCGTTCCAGCGTCTCCAATATAGGTTCAAGGATGCATTGTTCCATGGTCCACAGGGTATGACCATTATGGGAACAAATGGTGTGCAAACCTGGGATTGTGCGTTTGCCATTCAATACTTTTTCGTCGCAGGCCTCGCAGAAAGACCTGAATTCTATAACACAATTGTCTCTGCCTATAAATTCTTGTGTCATGCTCAATTTGACACCGAGTGCGTTCCAGGTAGTTATAGGGATAAGAGAAAGGGGGCTTGGGGCTTCTCAACAAAAACACAGGGCTATACAGTGGCAGATTGCACTGCAGAAGCAATTAAAGCCATCATCATGGTGAAAAACTCTCCCGTCTTTAGTGAAGTACACCATATGATTAGCAGTGAACGTTTATTTGAAGGCATTGATGTGTTATTGAACCTACAAAACATCGGATCTTTTGAATATGGTTCCTTTGCAACCTATGAAAAAATCAAGGCCCCACTAGCAATGGAAACCTTGAATCCTGCTGAAGTTTTTGGTAACATAATGGTAGAATACCCATACGTGGAATGTACTGATTCATCCGTTCTGGGGTTGACATATTTTCACAAGTACTTCGACTATAGGAAAGAGGAAATACGTACACGCATCAGAATCGCCATCGAATTCATAAAAAAATCTCAATTACCAGATGGAAGTTGGTATGGAAGCTGGGGTATTTGTTTTACATATGCCGGTATGTTTGCATTGGAGGCATTACACACCGTGGGGGAGACCTATGAGAATTCCTCAACGGTAAGAAAAGGTTGCGACTTCTTGGTCAGTAAACAGATGAAGGATGGCGGTTGGGGGGAATCAATGAAGTCCAGTGAATTACATAGTTATGTGGATAGTGAAAAATCGCTAGTCGTTCAAACCGCATGGGCGCTAATTGCACTTCTTTTCGCTGAATATCCTAATAAAGAAGTCATCGACCGCGGTATTGACCTTTTAAAAAATAGACAAGAAGAATCCGGGGAATGGAAATTTGAAAGTGTAGAAGGTGTTTTCAACCACTCTTGTGCAATTGAATACCCAAGTTATCGATTCTTATTCCCTATTAAGGCATTAGGTATGTACAGCAGGGCATATGAAACACATACGCTTTAAGTTTTATTTATAAGTGTTGTTAGAGGCTGCAACAATTAGAAACTAGTGCAAAACTAGTATATTTATTTGTATATGTAGTAGTAAAATAATAGGTGAAAAATTAACATGTGTTTGAAATTCCAGCTAACTATTGGTTATGGTGATTACACGCTAAGTGTAGAGTTCTTTCAAATATACCATTTATCCTTTAGCACGGCTTCACTATTTTTTTCGTCTTTTTTCAACTAAGCGGAAGGAGAAAAAAATTTCAAGTTATGCTCATCACTCTTTTATTACATTATGGTAGCTATAAAGTGGCTTATGTTAGTGAGTTGACGGAAAAGAGAAATACTTTCAATAGACCAATACATAACAAATCCTTTTGAACAAGATGCATTTGATGTACACTTTGGGCCCAGACGGCAAGAGAATCTATACATTGAAAAAGGTCACCGAAAGTGGTGAAATCACGAAGTCTGCTCACCCAGCTAGATTTTCTCCAGACGACAAATATTCAAGACAAAGAGTAACTTTGAAGAAGAGATTTGGTTTGGTACCAGGCCAATAGATTTGGGTAGTTTAAGGGAATATTGTATAGTACGTGATTCTGGCTAGTATGAAAATGCAGTGAATTTTCTTGTTTCATTTTCAATTTTCTAGACCTACATAAATTTGATAAGTTTTTAGGTGATAAATACTAATTATAATTGATCGATTATATGTTTTAATCTCGAAGGAGCAGTGGCCGTTTTCTTATCCAGAACCAGTTCTTTTAAGACTCGCCAGTTTCTTTTTAGCTGTAATAAGGAAAAATAGATTGATATTAGTTACAGTTGTGCTTCACGTTGTTAAAACGTACAAGAAAAGTCTTTAACTGTAGCAACCAAAAAAGGTACTTGATGTCGATATTAAGCCGCATCTCTAGATCTAAAGGCTCCACTCTACTGCTCCACTTTACTGCTCCAAAGAGTCGGCTTACAGATAGGCTACCGCTACATTAATAACTGTGCTGGAAAACCTTGTTTCCGGGAGCACAAAATTGTAATGACATATTTATTTTGGTTGTATCAAGCGTTTCCAACTGTTGATTCAACCAAAAAGCCTCATAGCTTTTAATACGGATATTGCTTAGGGTAGGGCGAAAAAAATAACCAAATCTTTGGAAAAAGCAGTTTGACACCATACAACCAGCAACGACATGGTTTTTTAGTGAACCTGTTGGGGGGAGAGTATAACTCGTGAAAGTTTCGACGTCCTATTTGCTGGAGAGTAGTAAAACGAGCTTGAATAGCAGCCTGCGAATCGAATTATGGAAACAATTGATATACAAAATCGATCATTTGTTGTTCGTTGGGTAAAATGTGGCCGTGGCGATGTAATCAATTATCAGATCAAGCCATTGAAGAAATCTATTGAAGTCGGCATATACAAAAAGTTGAAATCCAGTGTAGATGACCATGCTTCCGCAGTTCACATTGCACCTGACACTAAAACATTGCTAGACTATACTACGAAATCTCTATTACATAAGGGAAGTTCGAGTAATATTGAGGAGCATCACAGGCGTTCCTCACAGCACTCTCATAGTTCGAGCAATGGATCGGATAATAAGAGGAAAGAGAGATCATATTCTTCACTGTCCATTAGCGGCATACAGCAGCAATCCCAGGAAATACCCCTACGTGAAAAACTCTCTGCGTCAGGATTCACTTTGGTCAAGAGGGTCGGCAACGTTTCCGGTAACACTATGGTCCAAGGTGATCTTGAAGTGAAAGATACAGACTACTATTATGCATTTATACTGGACAACTCGTCTTCCAAGAATGCAAAAAAGAAAATTCTTTTTAACGCAAGTGTGATAAACGGCGATAATCAATCGATGATAAGCACAAGATCCACCCCTCCCGCAAGGCCTACAGCTTTAAGCAGAACATCTACTCAACAGGATATGTTATTTAGAGTAGGACAAGGTCGTTACTTGCAAGGCTACCTGCTGAAAAAAAGGAGAAAGAGACTACAAGGTTTTAAGAAAAGGTTTTTCACCTTGGACTTTCGATATGGAACCCTATCGTACTATTTAAACGACCATAATCAAACTTGTAGGGGTGAAATTGTCATAAGCTTGTCATCTGTTAGTGCCAATAAGAAGGACAAAATAATCATAATTGATTCTGGTATGGAAGTTTGGGTCTTGAAGGCTACAACTAAGGAAAATTGGCAGTCGTGGGTCGATGCGTTACAAACTTGTTTTGACGATCAGTTCGAAGATAAGGACACGTCCACTTTGGAAGAAAATCCCGACATTCTTGACGATGACAAGGAAGTAATTAATAAAAGCTCACCTCAAGACCACGACCACCTCACGCCCACGGCTACGACCAAAAGTGCACTATCACATAGACAGCATACTCAGAAAGACATGGATGACATATATGTCCCATTGCCCAGCGAATCTTACGCTACTTTCTCCATGAATCTACGTTTGATTCAACAACGACTGGAGCAGTGTAAAAAAGACTCGTTATCTTATAAACCAACTACTTTACATCAAAGATCGGAGGGGCTAAATGGAACACATTCGTCATCTTCCGTCTTTACCAATAATAGAGTGTCTTCATTCAATCATTCTTCTTCTGGTATGACGTCATCTGATTCTTTAGCCTCTGAAGAGGTTCCTTCCAACAAAACATATATTGAGCATGCTTTATATAACCAATTGGCAGATCTTGAAGTATTTGTTAGCCGGTTCGTTACACAGGGAGAGGTTTTATTCAAGGACCACCAGATCCTGTGCAAGAAAGCAAAAGACACGAGAGTTTCTTTAACTTCATATCTTAGCGAGAATGATGAATTTTTTGATGCAGAAGAGGAAATCAGTCGGGGAGTCATTATATTACCTGACACAGAAGATGATATTAATAATATAGTCGAGGAAACTCCCCTTCTTGGTAAAAGTGACCAAAATGAGTTCACAAAAGAGGTCCAATTGTCGGGATCCGAACAGATAGCTTCATCAAGTGTGGAGAGCTATACAACTAACGATGAAAATCATAGCCGTAAACACCTCAAAAATCGTCACAAAAATCGTCGCCGTGGCCACCCTCATCATCAAAAAACCAAAAGCGCCCAATCCTCAACAGAAACATTTACAAGTAAGGATTTGTTTGCTCTTTCCTATCCAAAGAGTGTTACACGCCGTAATGACATACCTGAAGCTGCAGCTTCTCCGCCAAGCCTATTATCTTTTTTGAGAAAGAATGTAGGCAAAGATCTGAGCTCTATTGCCATGCCAGTAACCTCAAATGAGCCTATTTCTATTTTGCAGTTGATATCAGAAACATTTGAGTATGCTCCACTTTTAACGAAGGCTACCCAACGTCCTGATCCTATAACCTTTGTTTCTGCATTTGCTATTTCCTTTCTTTCCATATATAGGGATAAAACAAGAACGCTAAGAAAGCCTTTTAATCCTTTACTGGCTGAAACATTTGAACTTATACGAGAAGATATGGGGTTTAGGCTTATATCGGAAAAGGTCTCACATCGTCCTCCAGTATTTGCCTTCTTTGCAGAGCATCTCGACTGGGAGTGTAGTTACACTGTAACGCCATCGCAAAAGTTTTGGGGTAAGTCTATTGAATTGAATAACGAAGGTATACTGAGATTGAAGTTTAAGACAACTGGAGAACTATTTGAATGGACGCAACCAACAACTATTTTAAAAAATTTGATAGCGGGTGAGAGATATATGGAGCCTGTCAACGAATTCGAAGTACATTCTTCGAAGGGAGACAAATCACACATCCTGTTCGATAAGGCAGGTATGTTTAGTGGAAGATCTGAAGGATTTAAGGTTTCGATAATCCCACCACCTTCGAGCAATCGCAAGAAGGAAACTCTAGCTGGTAAATGGACACAGAGTTTAGCTAATGAAACTACACATGAAACTATATGGGAAGTAGGTGATTTAGTTAGCAATCCGAAGAAGAAATATGGCTTTACTAAATTCACCGCAAATTTGAATGAGATAACTGAAATTGAAAAGGGCAATTTACCACCTACGGACTCAAGATTAAGACCAGATATTAGAGCTTACGAGGAGGGAAATGTTGATAAGGCGGAAGAGTGGAAGCTGAAATTGGAACAACTTCAACGTGAAAGACGTAATAAAGGGCAAGATGTGGAGCCTAAATATTTCGAAAAAGTATCTAAGAATGAATGGAAATACATAACTGGACCGAAGAGTTATTGGGAAAGAAGAAAGAAGCATGATTGGTCTGATATTTCTCAACTCTGGTGAATGCCTTGATGACATCAAGTGAACTTTTTTCCCCCCTTTGTACTCTATTTATTTTCCATCTTTAATGATCATCCACACAAATTACTTGTATATGCGTTCATGTATAGTATACTATATACAACATGAAGGACTTTATAAATTCTTGATCAATCTTTCACACTAATTTTATATTAACAGTTCTACACTATTTTTGTTTGCTTGACTGTAAAAACATTCTATTTTATGATTAGTTGCAAAACTTGAAAAAAACAATAGAATTTCATCACATAATTGAAAGATAATGAACTCTTTCAGTCAGTTAGATCCATGTTTTTTGAAGAAAAGTTTACGAACACAGGATCTTACAAAAGGTGCCTAAATTTGGAATTGAAAGTCTATTGCTATCAAAACTTGTCAAAGATAACATAGCTTGGAACATCTTATCCTTTATATGTCCTGCTAAGTCATATCAAGAGGCCCCAATAGTTTCGTCGAAAAAGATAAAGAGGAATATGGAAGGGAAATATAAGATTATCAACTGGTTACCTCAAAATAGACTATATGCTCACATCATCAATTGATATTGCTTGTAAAAATACCCCCAAATACCCTGGCATTCTTTTTTTGACTCCCTGCCAGTAATGTCACATCTTATCACTTTAGCTACATGCAACTTGAATCAATGGGCCCTAGATTTTGAAGGTAATAGAGACCGTATCCTACAGTCCATTAAGATTGCCAAAGAGAGGGGTGCCAGGTTACGTGTCGGCCCAGAACTGGAAATAACTGGCTACGGATGTTTAGATCATTTTTTAGAAAATGACGTTTGCCTTCATTCATGGGAAATGTATGCTCAAATCATTAAGAATAAAGAAACCCATGGATTAATACTTGACATTGGTATGCCCGTTCTACACAAGAATGTTCGTTATAATTGTCGTTTGTTATCCTTGGATGGTGAGATATTGTTCATAAGACCTAAGATTTGGTTAGCTAATGATGGTAACTATAGGGAAATGAGATTTTTCACACCTTGGATGAAACCTGGCGTGGTGGAGGACTTTATCCTTCCACCTGAGATTCAGAAAGTTACCGGCCAGAGACTTGTGCCATTTGGGGACGCTGTGATAAATTCATTGGATACATGCATTGGTACAGAAACTTGTGAAGAATTGTTTACACCTCAATCCCCCCACATCGCCATGTCTTTAGATGGTGTGGAAATCATGACAAACTCATCTGGTTCTCATCATGAACTGCGTAAGTTAAATAAAAGGTTAGACCTAATTTTAAATGCCACTAAACGTTGTGGTGGTGTTTACTTGTATGCAAATCAAAGAGGTTGTGATGGTGACAGATTATATTATGATGGCTGTGCACTAATTGCCATCAATGGTACAATTGTAGCCCAAGGTTCACAATTTTCGCTAGATGATGTGGAAGTAGTTACTGCTACTGTGGACCTAGAAGAGGTGAGGAGTTATCGTGCAGCTGTCATGTCTCGTGGCCTACAAGCCTCCTTGGCAGAAATAAAGTTCAAGCGTATTGATATTCCTGTAGAATTGGCTTTAATGACCTCCAGATTTGATCCTACAGTGTGTCCAACAAAAGTCCGCGAGCCTTTCTATCACTCTCCTGAGGAAGAAATTGCACTGGGACCTGCTTGCTGGATGTGGGATTATTTAAGACGTTGTAACGGAACAGGGTTTTTCCTTCCCTTATCTGGGGGCATTGACTCTTGTGCAACTGCAATGATTGTCCACTCTATGTGCCGTTTAGTGACCGACGCTGCTCAAAATGGAAATGAGCAAGTTATCAAAGACGTTCGTAAGATAACACGTAGCGGCGATGATTGGATTCCAGACAGTCCACAGGATCTAGCCTCAAAAATATTTCACTCCTGTTTCATGGGTACGGAAAATTCATCCAAGGAGACAAGAAACAGAGCAAAGGACCTTTCCAATGCAATTGGATCTTACCACGTGGATTTAAAGATGGACTCATTGGTATCCAGTGTGGTGTCCTTATTCGAAGTAGCCACTGGCAAAAAACCAATATACAAAATATTTGGGGGATCTCAAATCGAGAACTTGGCTTTACAAAACATCCAGGCGCGTCTAAGAATGGTTCTTTCTTATCTTTTTGCGCAACTGTTGCCGTGGGTTCGTGGTATCCCAAACTCGGGTGGATTGTTAGTACTTGGTAGCGCAAATGTTGATGAGTGCTTACGTGGGTATCTAACAAAATATGACTGCTCCTCCGCAGATATCAACCCTATTGGGGGTATTTCAAAAACTGACTTGAAAAGATTCATTGCCTACGCATCAAAACAATATAACATGCCAATCTTGAATGACTTTTTAAACGCTACACCAACTGCAGAATTAGAACCTATGACTAAAGATTACGTTCAATCGGATGAGATAGATATGGGGATGACGTATGAAGAATTGGGCGTGTTTGGTTACCTAAGAAAGGTTGAAAAATGTGGTCCTTATTCTATGTTCTTAAAACTTCTTCATCAATGGTCCCCAAAGTTAACACCTCGTCAAATATCTGAAAAGGTGAAAAGATTTTTCTTCTTCTATGCCATCAACAGACACAAGCAAACTGTTTTAACTCCTAGTTATCATGCTGAACAGTATTCACCAGAAGACAACAGATTTGACTTACGTCCTTTCTTAATCAACCCAAGATTTCCATGGGCTTCAAGAAAAATTGATGAAGTTGTCGAGCAGTGTGAAGCACATAAAGGCTCAACGCTTGACATTATGTCTATTGATTAGCACAGAAGAAGTGCTCACAGCAAAATAAGACTTTTCCACGAGTTCATATATTCTGTTATTTATTCTATCATAAATAAAGATATAAAAGTGATATTTAACCCTTATGTATTTTGCACGGTTTTGTGTTGACCCCAATTAGTCTTGATTACTACATTCCTAGAATCGTTCCGCTTCCAGAAATCAATTAAAGTGATTGCTGTTTTTATAGGCGAATCTTCTTGAATGAAATGCCCGGAATCTTGGAAAACTACCAACTGATATTTACCTTGCATTTGCCCCACAATTAATTCTTTATCGAGATTTTCGTTTCCCGCCAATATTAATAATTTACTAACAGGTAAGCCAACAAAGGAGTGCGACAGATCGGTAAACCATGTGTCCCAGAAAGGGCTAAAGGTCTTAAGGTTTGTTATCCTGACAACTTTCCCTGACTTGAGCGGAGCAAATAAAGCTGGTATAGCAATTTCGGCGCTTGACCTCAATCTCGATAACGCGTGTTGAACGTGCCAATCGACAGCGTCATTAATTGATTCAAATACATTGGGTGTATTCTGCAAAAAATGTTCAACTTTATTTAAGGCCATAATGGCAGCCTCTTCTACAATATCTAACATAGTAATACCAAGAATTTTCTTTTGTAGTTCTGTTGATAATTTAGGGTACGCAAAAGTACATATACTTCCACCAAGGGAATGACCAATTAGTATAACAGATACCTTCTGAAGTGGCTCTTGGCTTATTTTAGACTTAAACCAATAATTTAGCAGGCTTACAAAATCTTTGATAAAAGAGTCCCTGTCAAAGCATATAGGCGCATCAGCCTTCTTAAACTTTGTTTCTGCATGCCCCCTAGCATCAAATGCAAAGCATCCGCATCTTCCTTCTAGTTTAGTATTTAATTCCTTGGCCAAGTTTGCAAATGATAAACCTGAGGAGCCCGCCCCATGGTGGAAAATAAAGATGGGAATTGAAGTGGTATTTGATAACAATGAAGTAGGTAATGTATAGTATGTATTTACGTCCAGATCTCTATCAGGAAGACTTACCAACTCCTTATTATCAAAAAAATCACTCCAAGTGGGTAAACTACTCTTTTCCTTACTTGAAATTCTATCAGTAGTACTACCGGTTTTGCCCGTATATTTTCTGTTCCTATTTGATTGTCCATTAAATGATGGCAGGGAACCTAATGCATCACCATCGTTTTCATCATCCTCGTATGCTTCTTGGAATGTCGCATCTAGAACATTCTTGGCTCTCTCAAACTGGGATAAAGCAATTTTTCTTCTCAAATCGTCAGACATTGAAAATTTGAAAATGTCCTACCGTTACTACCAGTTTGTTGCCGTATTTTTGACTCTTTGTTGAGCATTAGTTGATCATTACCGCTGCAGTCAGTTAATGATATCCCTAAATAGGCATATTGTACAATTTCAAATATATTACCCGAATTACAAGAACAATAGGGTCTTCTACAATATTACTATGAACAATTCATAGGGGAACATAGTCCACTTCAATGTCGGTGCCAACGATTCTATTTGTTGTAAGTATATATGCTGTTTCCCGGCAATACTTTATATTGGGGGAATTTTCTGGAGGTTTAAGGGCATATTACTACGTCAAGGCTGGGATTGACCTTCTGGTATATATTACGTTGCGCAGGACATTCCTTATACTTGAGCCTTTGTAAAAACTTCTTCGTTCTCCTGACCAACCGTTCAATTATGTTGTGAATTTTTTGATCCGAGTTTGAAACATCCAAATTCACAAACAAACCGTTGTCATCCTGAGTTGGCGTCGGCCATTGAGCTTCCTCTATGTGTTTTAAATCTTTCATTTTAAGAAATCTAAGTAAGGAAATTGTTTCTCCACATGTGTACCGTATAAAGTTCTTGTTATGAATTAGAAGGATTATCACAAAAGCCCTCCATCAAATCTGATAATTTCATTACCCAAAGACTGTAATACCTTGGGTGTAAAGATCGTATTTTTTGATGTCTTCGTGATATTTTGCAGATCTTTCCATTTTATAAATTTCTGCAAATATCGTGCATCAGCTCATCTTGGAATTGGCACAATCTGCGTAATTTTTTTCTTGGTTCTCTTCTCCTTTTGATTTTAAGAGCGCTTTCTATTCAGTAGCAGATTTTCAGTAAATAAAGCCATCTTTCTCAAGTAAACTCATGATCATGCAGTTGTTCAAAATTACACCAATAACGATGTTATCTTTAAAACTTTCCCCAGAAAGAAGATGGCACTTTTGCACTAAATACTTCAAACTATTTAACTTTGAAGCAGGACATATTGCCGGTTATTTGACCATGCTGGCGCCGTTGACATTCATGTAAGCAGTATTAGCTTTTAAACTGCCATTAACGCACCTATACGATTGCGGCGGTGCGAAAACAGTAACTAGCACTCTTACGGCTCATTGTTTCCTCTATCCAAAGTTGCCTATATCACAATAAAATTAGAAATTAATCATTTTAATAAGCTTGCTGCCATTCAGTGACTCGCAATCTACGTTTTAAACGTAATTTAAAAATCCACTTCCACCTACATATTTTGCAACAGTCGTACGACAGAAACTGAGGCTCTATAAAATGAGATGTGCTAATTGTTCTTTCTTGGCTGGTTTCAGCTACATCTTTCTGTAATCAATCTACAAATTTACACGCGAGCTTCATTTTGACAGTAAACAAATGTAAAAGACACATGCAATAAAAGCGGTCCAGAAAACAAACGACAAAGCCACCAAAAATGTTTGCAAACGTTGGATTTAGAACTTTGAGGGTCTCGAGAGGTCCCCTTTATGGTATGTTTATTGTTTTATTCATTGGTGTGCTAATTGCTAAATTTGCGGGACAAATGCTAATCGACTCAGAGACTAACTTTTCTCATATCATAGGATCCTGCAGTCAAATCATCAGCTTTTCCAAGAGGACTTTTTACTCAAGTGCCAAGAGTGGGTATCAATCGAACAACAGTCATGGTGATGCGTATAGTTCAGGTAGCCAATCAGGCCCGTTCACCTATAAAACCGCGGTAGCTTTCCAACCAAAAGACAGAGACGATCTGATATACCAAAAACTAAAGGATTCTATTAGATCACCTACAGGAGAAGACAACTATTTTGTTACATCAAACAACGTTCACGATATTTTTGCCGGTGTCGCAGACGGTGTTGGAGGATGGGCTGAGCATGGGTATGACTCCAGCGCCATCTCAAGAGAATTGTGTAAAAAAATGGACGAAATAAGCACTGCTTTAGCAGAAAATTCATCCAAAGAAACGCTTTTAACGCCAAAGAAAATTATTGGTGCTGCATACGCAAAAATTAGGGATGAGAAAGTAGTGAAGGTTGGTGGGACAACAGCCATTGTGGCTCACTTCCCATCTAATGGAAAATTGGAAGTTGCCAACTTGGGTGATTCTTGGTGTGGAGTCTTCAGAGATTCTAAACTTGTATTCCAGACAAAGTTTCAAACTGTTGGATTTAATGCTCCTTACCAATTGTCAATCATTCCAGAAGAAATGTTGAAAGAGGCCGAAAGAAGGGGTAGCAAGTATATTTTAAACACCCCCAGAGACGCTGATGAATATAGCTTCCAATTGAAAAAAAAGGATATTATTATATTGGCTACCGATGGTGTAACCGATAATATTGCCACAGATGATATTGAGCTTTTTCTGAAGGATAACGCTGCGAGAACAAACGATGAGTTACAGCTATTATCCCAGAAGTTTGTGGACAATGTTGTCAGTTTAAGCAAGGACCCCAATTACCCCAGTGTTTTTGCGCAAGAGATTTCTAAGCTAACTGGCAAAAACTACAGCGGTGGTAAAGAAGACGATATAACTGTTGTTGTCGTGAGAGTTGACTAACACTCCGCTCTTTAATCTCCTGGAAAGCAGTGTAAATAAAAATACAGCGTCATAAACGGTACTATATAAACACGTAGCCATTTAATAGAGCCAAACATAAGTGGGCATATATAGTAAAAATTTAAAGAACTATATTCGCAAAAGAATCTCAGTCGAAAGAACGTTTTAAAACAATCTTTTTAATCTTGTTTCGCTCGGTTTTTAGTTTCTCTTCTTCTTCAAGGACATCAGAGACAAATTTCACATCCGTTGGTAATTGTAAAATTCTTGATTGTGTCTTCTTACCGCTTTTAGTCAAGAACGTAAATGCAATCTTCTTTGGCTTGGATAACTCTTCGTAGGTCTCCTTGCTTGAAGAAGGTTCTTCACTCTTTTTTAATAATAAAGGTTTTTGAACGCTGACTGGCTTCGAAATTACTGGAATTTTACTGGCAACAACCTTTTCGCTTTTCCTTGCGTCTATGGATTCTTGCATCATTTTCTGAAATTGCCTTTCCAATTCTTCTTCCGCTTTCCTTTCTTCCTCATCCTTTAGTTTTCTCTCGTACTCTTCATACATTCGTTTCATTTCAATATCTCTGTCTGCGTCAAGATCACCACCATACTCCAAATCAGAGTCGCTGTCTTCTTCTTCTTCATCATCATCATCCTCATCATCATCATCTTCATCATCATCCTCATCGCCTTCTTCTCCATCATCATCATCATCGTCATCGTCATCGTCATCATCCTCGTCATCGTCCTCATCGTCTTCATCTTCACTTTCGTCTTGCTTTGCCTGATGTTTTCCTGGCGCTGACTCTGTGTTCGGTGTACTTATCTCCGCGTCTTCATCTTCTCCTAGTAAATCGACACCATCGTCGTTTTCATCATCTTCATCCTCATCATCTTCGGTGATTGACTCGATAGGAACAGCACTCTCCTTACCGTTGTGAATGCTTGCAGAAGATCCCTTCACTCTGTCGTCTTTACTTTTTATTGCGTTTAATGATTTCAGTAAACTTTCCAACCTTGAGGCACTTTCTACCAAATTTTCTGACCTTTCAAATTTAGTGTTTCCGAAAATATTCTCATATTTTTTAAATGTGCTTGAAACTCTGAATTCTGTTTCCTTGGGTAAAGGTTGTTCTTTAATAAAAGTATAATACTCGAAAAACCTCAGCAAAAGTTTGCATTTCTTAGTAAAAGCTGCAGGGGTCCTGTTGATATTTAACAGAATTGTAGTGACTAGTTGAATCCTGAAATAATTATCCGGTGGATCTGAGTAGTTTAAATAAAATGGATTGGGTTGATTGTTGATATGACCAAACCGAATAATGTGGTAGATAGTATCTAACAAAACATCGGATTTTATCATTTCAAAGTTGAATATTTCAGTTAAGTATCTGACATTTGATATTCTATGCATGTTTTGTCCATAATCGTTAATTTCTAAGCCTCGCTCAATGTTTTCCAGTACTTGGTCTATACATCTGATGACGAAATCGCGGCGGTAACTGTATAGACCGCCTAGAACTTTTGTTAATAAGGGAATATTTTGATAGCTAATCTTATGTGGTTTTGAAAACAGAGAAAACAGCACTTTCTGAATAGCTACATCG
This sequence comes from Saccharomyces cerevisiae S288C, assembly GCF_000146045.2. Classification (NCBI taxonomy): domain Eukaryota; kingdom Fungi; phylum Ascomycota; class Saccharomycetes; order Saccharomycetales; family Saccharomycetaceae; genus Saccharomyces; species Saccharomyces cerevisiae. The sequence goes on from NC_001140.6 coordinate 253,827, forward strand.
TCCCAGTGAGCTTTCCGAACCAACTTGACAATGTGTTTGAAGTCTAGGCTACTTAGTTCACTTCTAATTAATATGCGATAAAACTGTTGTTCAGGCGTTATTGTTTTTACCGTAACATTTAATGATTTTACAGAAGGGGGATAAAGTAAAGTAATTATGTTTTCTAAGGCGCTTTTCATGTTCATGTTCAATTGCCTATCATTTTTTTTATCCTTGATTAGTTGGACCATTTTTTCCATTAATTCCTTATATTCTGGCTTATTTAGCAGAAATTTCCCTGAGTGCTCCAACAAAACCGTCAAAATTTCTACGTTATTTGGAACTTGCATATACATGATTAATGTTCTAATCTTATGAAAAATCATAAACGATGGTATTAATTGAAATTTAATCATTTCACTGAAGAAGATGATGTTTTTAACGTTAATCTTATTAGAATGTAATTGACTCCTGAAGCCATTGTCTAGGTAGTTAATAAACTCAGAAACAATTTCCGGCATATATTTGCTATTTGTTGCAATAAATCTGGAATACACTGGCAGTTTGCTCCAATCTTGTGTTTCCATGAAAAATTTCAATATTCGATTTCTTGTGGCTTTGTTGTCCAAATATGATGACCAATATCTATTTGAAAGGTCATCGATTATATCTTTACAATCTGCCATTTCCAAATCCGTAAAGAATAGATTGATATTTTTTGAGTTAACGTTTGAATCTTTTTCTGTTTTAGAAGATTGTGATTCTTCTACTGTTTTTGAGATATCTGGTAAGATTTCATAAAATTTCCTTGTATCTTCATTTTCCCATAATCGTTGGTTGGGTGGCAATATCTGATTCGTGATCATTGGAGAAGCTGTTTCTTTCAGATCATCATTAGAGGCACCTTCAAGCTCCGGAATTTCTAACTTAAAAAATTCTCCCAAAGTAATTGCAGATGTCTTGAACCTAATGAATATTGGAAGTAACTTGTCGTACTCCTCTACGTACTCATCTCTCAATTTTCCCGTTCTTATTTGGCATTTCTGATGTTCTCTTTGCAGTTTATTGACCTTCTTATGCAGTTCTGTGGCCCTCGCAAAAGTGGCGTCTATAAAATTCTTAAACAGAGACTGTAACGCACCTTTTAACTTCGAGTCATATATTAAATCATCCCAAGAATTATCATCGTCGCGAAACAAAGGTGCAAATTTCTTAATAAATGCGGTCGCAATAGTGGTAGTAAAGCCCAATTTGAACTTATAATTAAGAATCTCTCTGAGAATACTGAATAACAACGGATCCTTTCGCCCAGTTTTCTTCTGTAGGAAGTTTGGAATAGCATCTTTCGACTCAATATCATCCAATGTTCTAAAAACTCCAACTAAATAAAGCTCGGTAAATACCCGAAGATTACCTTTAACTCTGGTTATCCTTTGAAGCTCATCTCTTTCGGATTCAATGTCAACAGAGGGGTTCTCAAAAGCTTGTAAAAAAGCTCCTAAAAGCGGACTAGTAAATCGGCCATTGAACCTTTGATGAAGTCCACTTATGATCTCAACAGCGGCAATTACGTCATCATTTTTATTCAAAACATTTAGCAGACATTCTGTTACCGTCACTATTATCTCTGATAGGTACTTTTCCAAGGACGCCTCACTTAAATCTTTCAATAATGAAGATTCTGAACCTTTCACAAAACCCTTCTTTAGTTTTTTTATAAAGCCAGTGTTTCTCTTTATACTGGAATCCAGTTTTTTACTTTTCAGGGGAAAGACTTCTTCGCCATTCCAAGCTCGGGTGTTCAAATCATGCAATTCTTTTTTCCGTCCATCCTGTTGATACATAATTGTTACCGTAGTTTACAACGATCAATAAAAGAAGTTAGTATAAAACCTTAGAAGTACTGAAAGGCCGATCTGGCCACAGTAAGATAAATCAAACATACGTCCATAATTTCTGTCCAATGTATTATCAATGCAGATACAATATTAGATTATTTAAGCATTTAAGTTGATTGTTACTGTTCATTGTAAAGTAATATGGGCCTCATTAGTTTCTCAAACCTGTATTCGAATGCAGTTTTTCAGTGACTGCCAAGAAAGTGAAAAAAAAAAAAAGAAGCAGGCTCCATCAATTCGTATCAAGTGATAATTATCACATAAATTATATAATTGTAAACCTATTAATAACCCTAATATCATCCTCATGCCCTAAGAAATATTCAATATAACCCCCTAACAATATCATAATATCCCGTAGTGATCATAGAAACGCTATATGATGGTGCATAATTAAGATAAAGGTCATTCAGGCATGAAATAATGAACTTTAGTGAACGACTTAGTCATACAGAGTCTATTTTAGCTTAACCATTCGGTTTTATTTTACAGTCTAGACTCAAACGAGTGAAAAATTGCGATATCTGCGATGACCGAGTCCTGAACAATAAAAATTGACCAGCAGGGAAAGAAAAGGAAAAGATCTCAACTCTGGCGGTTGCCTCCAGGACCTGCACTAGAAAGGACTATTGAGTGTAGACTAAGTGGTGGACGGGATGGAGGCACTTATCGTATTTATAGTGCTTTCCGTATCCGGAGCATTTGCTTACAAATGCTCCTATGAAAGGCTCTGGTTTAAAGTAGGGTCTTTGTTTGACATTATATCAACTTCCTCGAAGAAAAATGTCATTCCGTTGGCAAGCAAAATGGAAGTTGGCTCGAATGAGGATGTGTCTAGTATGGGTAATTTCATAAATAAATTCTACACAGAGTATTCTTTACCCTCACATAAGGTACTGCAATCACTGCGAGTCCTTTTTTCATTAGCAATGATGACGTATACAGTAACCATAGAGATTATTCTATGGCAGATTAAGGTTGCTGGAATGGACAAGGAAGTTACTTTCATAACGACTTGGGTGTGGCCTCTGACTGCAATCATGCTATCCTTCATACTAATTTTATTTCAGCCCTTTTTCATTATAATATCGTTACTGAATAAATTCTACAATGACAAGTTCGATATCGATAGGTTGATAATAGTGACATGCATAATCTTGTCCACACTTATTGCGCTGTTAAGTTACATAAATATTGGACCGTTCCAGTACACAAAAAATATTCTAACTAGATTGTCCATCGGAGGCGTCACAGTCATGGCTTCCCTATCTGGGTTAGCCACTGTTTCTAGTTTATACTACAACTTTTTAGTCATCTGGCACAAGTTTCGTAATACACCAATGTCAGACCCCAGTTTTAGAAACATCAACAACAGCAACAATAACAGTAAATCTCTCTTATGGACAACAGACGCCTATATAGAGGAAAAAATCCAAGATTATGAACACAACATTGAACAAAATGTACAAATATTAAGAAGTTTAGAAGAAGAGGTCGGAGAAAACTCAACTTTTAAAGCAGAGTTGATGGAAAAAATCGCCTGGTATCAACTGGAGCTTGGGAAATTGGAAGCATTATTACAACAGTCCCCTCAGGTACGCACTTTTAAGAAAGCTTTTGAAGTCGGGTTTATCATATACTGTCTTCATAAACTAATAATAACTTTCCTGAAAAGAATCCCCTATATCATATACCACTCGCTCAAATATCCAGATGACTACGATTATGAAAATTTTAGTGAAAATGCAGCATCCGATCCTTTAGCCATTACGATAGCAAATATTTTGGATTTTTCGTTTTTCAGGTTCAATTACCAGCACGATCTCGATTCGTTAACAAAACAGATATCGTTATTTTTGTCAATTTCTCTCTTTCTTTGCTGTCTTTCTGCTGTCAATACCACCATCTCCTACGTTGTGACCCTTTTGCCCATAAAGTTCCAGATTCTTGCACTTTTCGCCATGCAGAATGATGACACTGCTAATGTACTTCCAGAGTACACCAATAACTCTTCCTATAAGGGAAAAAAGAGAAACTATTCTCAGGAACAAAAAGGAATATCTTTGATAAAAAATCTGGTGGTGTCAGAGTTGACTGGCGTCTACGTTTTGGCTACAACGCTAATGGTTAGGTCCCATCTCCCTTTTGAAGTATCACAAAGATTAAAGGAGCTATTGGGTGGAAAGTTTACCGTCCCAAACATTGTCATAGATTCTTGGTTTGATGAAGTCTACGCTTTTGCATGTGTGTTTACCTTTATTTGCATAAGAATTGCAGAACGAAAGCTTTCCACCAAAAAAGTCAGTGTTGAATAACTGGAGTAGTATGTCGATGTTCGATGTTTATGAGATATGTATTTATAAAATTAAATGTCTGTCGGGTAGTTTATGTAGGGATGAGAAAAGTAGTATAGGTTCATGAAGAAGTACAACTTTTTTTCATTTATGCAAGGGCGTAAAAATTATGGATGGTTACTACTAATGATCAAAGTAACATTAATGCAATAATCAACCAAGAAGAAGCAGAGGGGCATGAACATGTTATGAATACAAAAATTCACGTAAAATTTGATCGTCACTTAAATTTTCCTTGACAATCATATAAACACCTATTAATAGGTTTGGAAAACGCTTGGTGAAGTAATCGTAAAATCCATCGGGTACCGGCCCCATTAGTTCTGCTATATCTTCAGGTAAATCCATAAAATGATGATATTTATTCCTAAGTGCTCTTAATAGATCCATTAACTTTGATGAATGGTATTTTCTGTACCTTTCAAGGTTGTCCATGAATGTTTTATCAAACTTGACAGTCCAATCTCCACTGGGTATTACAAAGTCAGAACCGGCGTCAAATTTCATTAACAGGGCACTTGGAGGGTCTCTGTTTTCAATTTCAAGCCTATCACTAACTTTTAAAAGGAACTCCAATTTTTTCGACTTTGGCCAAAACAACGGATGCCTTAGAACTTTCATAGCAGTAGGTCTTTTTAACGGATCGTGATCAATCATTTGGGAGATCAGATCTGTAGCTTCTGCAATTAAGGATCTATCATGTAGACATTTCATTTCATCAAGACTGAATATTCCTCTTATGATATTGCTTTCACGTGAATATTTATCTCCAAATGGATGCTTCCCTTTGGATAGGATATAATAGAATACACATCCCATAGAAAAAATATCAATAGATCTTGTTAGCCTCCTCTTGGTGAACGGATCATAAAAAGAATCAGATGAAACTACTGTATGCCTACTAGAAGAGTGTTCCGTTTCGACTTGGCACTGCAAATTGTTTGATTCTTCAAGCAGCTCTGGGGCCCTCCAACCACTTGTGCCAGAAGGGTTATTCAAATTTGTTCTAAATGAAGACTGACCAGAGTCTAGTTTTTTGCAAAGACCAAAGTCTGATATCAAAATTCGAAGATTTTCTGCTCCTGTTTGCTGATCGGCAGTAAACCTACTCGAAGTAGAAACGAGAATATTTTGAGGCTTTAAATCTCGATGGATAATCTTTAAAGAATGTAAATGTGCTACCCCGGACGCTATTTGTCTCAATAACGAAATTGGATTATACTCTTTCTGTAATTTCAGGTTTTCATCTGATACATTCTTAGACTCCACCAAATCTTGAAGGTTCAAATTGCAGAGCTCTAAAGCAATATACAAAAATCTGTCTGTTGTTTCTGAACAGTAGTATCGTATGACGTTAGGGTGATCATCGCTTTCAGTCAAAAGTTTTATTTCCATTAAAGCTATGTCACAAAAATCAATTAACATTCTCTTTACCGCAACAGGTCTTCCTTGAAAACTTCCCTGAAAAACTACTGTTCCTGATGAACCGTAACCTAAAATTTTTTCGGATACTACCAAATTTTTTAAAGATTGCTCAAAGTTTGGTATATTTGCAATGCGTGATTTTCGGCCCTTTTTGCCTCCTCTCGAACCTCTTTTCCTCTTCTTCTTTTCTGTGGTTAAATCTAGTGATTTTTCATCATCTTCATCAGCATCATCGTTATCTTTTTCAGATTTTAGACTTCCATCGTTCACAGCACCTTCAAAAACAACTTGCTTCCCTGATTTCATATCGAATGGCTTGGTTACATTTTCCGATGAAGAGGGACAATTTAGCGATTTCGACTCAACTATGGGGATTTCCTTTTCAGGCATAAATCCAATTTTGGATAATAATACATATAGTGGCGGCAAAATTTTGAATCTTTGTAGTATTGCACAAAAAATGAGAAATAACAACAGAAATACTCCAGTCTCTATAATTCGATATACTAGACTTCCAAACTTCAGTAGCAAAGAATTTTGGTTCTTTTCATCTAATTCTCTCGATATTTGCTCGTGTATCTTTTTTCTATATGCCTCAAGGTCTTCTGGTGACATGTATTCCTTTAGTGAATTCATCTCGTTATTCTGATGTAAATCGGTTGTATCAACGGACGAATCAATCATCAGAGGTGGATATTTGTGCGTAGTGTCCAAACTATTCGTTTTTTCATAGTTTTCATAAAGGTGATCATATTCATTATTATATATCTGATGAACACCCATGATTGCGTTCTTGAATAAAGTCTCATCTTCAAAAATTGAAGACACCCTCCAACGGTCACTGGAAGCGTATCTTGATATGGGAGCTGATTCGACTAAAGATGGAAAATTCTGACTAGATAATGCAAACCAGGAGAGGTTCGAAGTCTGATCCAAGTAAACTTTGTTACTCGATATACTTTCATGATCACCAGGATTAAAGGGATGCGGTACCAGTATATTTTCATTGGTGCGGAGATCATTAAACACATCGAAAAGCCCAACAATAATTCCGGGGAATGTCGGAGAAACCCATCTAGCAATTCTAAAATCTAAATCGCTTGCTAGCAATGATTTATCACGGAAAGGCGCTATGCACATGCCGTCCTTTGAAAATGTATTCTGAAGCGCTAGGGGAACATCTAAAACATTTTGCTGCCATGTAGAGTAAGTGACATTGTAGCTTGCTCCATCATAAGAGTGAATTCCCAGCTCAAAAATAGTTTTGCCTATTACAATCATATTTTCACATTCCTGAAGTTTTATCTTCTCCTCAGGTGAGCAATCCACACTCTGGCTCCCGAAATACCCGTTTTTTGAACCAGGTCCGAACGCTGATATAATTTCACCATTCAACATGTTTATAGTATACATTATAGTTCTCATCGATCCAGTGTAGACCTTTTCATCTTCAACAATTTTTCCAGAGTCATTAACCACAATATTTGTTTTCAAGTGCAGCGGGGAAGTTGATACAAGTTGTCGTATGGATAAAGGCAGTTTTTGTAACCCTTGATGGGCGTTAAAGTAGTAAATGTTCCCATCACCGAAAGGTTCTATAATCAACGTTTCATATGTTTCTAACCTCGAAGGTTCTTGTATTTCTATCAGAGGTTGAAAATTTTCTGGTTCGATTGACCATATGATATGACCATTTCTTCTATCTACAGCATGAAGTCCACCCTCAACGTCGGCTGCGATTAGTATATCTGATAAACTCAGTTCGTTCAAGGAACGATTCTCCAAATAGGGTACACTTATAGAATTGGCAGCCCTACGTCCTTTTTTGTTAGCACGTCGATTATCAGCAGTATTCAATAAGTTAGGAGTTGGATATGAGCTGAGTTTCATATTTGGTAAACCTTCAGTGGTTCTTGGAGCAGGAATGGGCGAGTTTATATTTTTATCCACACCATAGTTGAAATTGAGCTTTTTAGTGGAGGCAACTTCATCTTCCACTATCTGCCGCCTTGAGGTGCGAGACGACAATGGGATTGAGCATGAAATGATGGATGAAAACACACAAACGAGCAGTGTCAATACTAACATGTTTCTTCGAAGTAGACGCATTTTTCAAAGTGCTAAAATATTAATTCCTCAGATATGCTGTTTTTTTAATGTGTATGAAGGGTGATATGGAGAAAAGTGATAATGGACGTGGGGAAGAGGAAAACGATGCTTTGTGAATGAGAAAAAAAAGTTACTTAGCAGATTACCGATTATTAACAGTGCCAGTTATAGTGTAGATTTAATTGTGTAAAATTAATATTGTTATAGACTTTTCACTGTTAGTTTATGTGAAGTTGGCTCATTGATCTCCTATGATATGTTTTTCGTTTATTTCTTGTTACTATGTGATTAATCTCTTTTTTTAAATTTTATTGTTGGAATAGTCGAAGGTATTGCCCGAAGAGGCTTACGCTCCGTCTTGATTTTCGGCAATAAAATAGCGAAAACCTATTATATAACAGAGGGTAATAAAACCTCAAAACTACAACTATCAATATATTTCACACTACGCAGCTTAATTAGTAACTGTATAATAGCATTTAAGTTCATTACTTCTTTGTAATTTTATCTTTTTTTTTTTTTATATAGTTTTCAGCGCGCAGCAGAGTTTCATTGGAACGCTTCGCACGTTGGAAGAATAGAACTGTCCCTAAAAGCCCATTAGTCCTTCATTGAATAACCGATCTCTTCAAAAACATCCTTAATTTTGCATTGCTTTTCATCAGCAATTATTTGGGCCAACCTTAAACCGGCATCTCTCAATTCGTTGTACTCCTTTAACTCTTTAATGTACGTCGAGGAAATTTTTTTTGGTGTCTCATCACTTTGACAAGTTCTGTTAATAACAGAAACTAAATATTTTTTGTTTGTTATACCGATTTTTGCCGACTGGAAAAAATAGCTACATACTTTTTCTTTTCTTTAGACAATTGCTCAAACATCTTTATCAGGTTGCCATTCATACTTTCGTATTCCTGTATCTGTTTTTGCTTTTTATTTAACTGTGTTTCCAAATAGTTCATACTTGCAAGTTGTCTTCTGTTTATGGCAAGGATAAGACCATTGCTTTTAATTTAAAATTATTCTTATACTCTGTCTTTGCATTTATGAAGCAGAAATAGAATAGCCGCCATTAGGCAGAACAATTCCGTCTGATGTGATAATGCAAAGTGTGCCTGTCATCTAACTTAAAAGGAATCAGGCCAACCGCTACAGGATATGTACTAGATACAATTACTAAATAATACAAACAGAATATATAAAATGCTATTAAGATAGATCATTTGCGTCCCTCTCAATGTTGTCCAACATAGTTTTCATATGATTTAGTTGCATTTCTGTTATTTTGATACTTTCTGATAATTGCTGCAATTTGTGTTCGTCATCGTTTCTCAACATAGCACGACCTCGAGGTGATATTGCACTCCCTCTGTTACTGATCCAATCCCAAATATCGCTTTCCCTTCCTACAATAGGACTCTTATCCCTTGCGTAATTTACATTTTCTCTCTTCTTCTTAGATGATATGGCGTTTTCATATGAGTTATACAGTGTGCCGAAACTGGGCACGTAATTATATTCTTGACCATCAATCAGCAGCCTTCCTGGCTTGATGATTTGAAGATTATTTTTTTCTTGAAACACGTGAAGCCGAGGAGACCAGAAAAGCATAATGGTCAACCCCAAGATCAAGAATAGTTTTTGAGGACTCAGCAATTTGTTCATAAAAATTTCTGAACTAAAATTATTCTGAACGAAATCCAAAATATGAGTTAAAATGTCTTTATTATCATCGCTCTTACGGCTTTCGGAACTTTTCTGTTCAACCTTACTATGGAAAGGCCTATGTTTATCATGACTCTTCATTACTTTCTTCACCGGTTTTTTGCTTTTTGCCCTGCTAATAATGTCTCTTAACTCGGATAGCATGTAATCGACAGAAACCTTCTGACCCTCAACAGATCCTTTCTCAATTGCACCTTTCAAAAATGATTTACTTGTCCAGTTGATTTTTGTTATAACGGTCATATTCGTGGTGTCATGCTGCCCCCAGAATAGAAAGATTTTACTTTCTACTGCAAAATTGCTACCAGAGGGGACGTCTGGAGTTTTAGTTGTTTGTGTCACCAAAACATAGTTATTGATATCCATGTGTTCAATAGACTCGGTTAGTAAACATTTTGTTTGCTTAGGTCCGATAGAATTGTTCAATTTCTTCGTGTACTCATAGTGTCTTGAACCTCCTTCAACCAACGAAGGCGTGAATTTTGGTATCGTTTCCACATTGACATTATTCTTATCTCTAGTGATAACTTTCTGCATATACTCTGTATTCGATCCAAATAGCAATTGGACCACGGTCCCTAATGGAGCTGGTATATTCTCATTTTCCCTTATAATAGAGTCATCCTTATCCTTTTGAATATCAGGCTCGGTAGGTGCATGTGAGCTAGGTTCCATTTTCGGTAAAGTTGATACTGTAACAGTGTTCTCCTTCGAAGACCTTTTCCTTTTGGTAGCAGATCTTGTTAAAATATTACCAAGCTCCTCCACCAATATCTTTGTTGCATCCGTTACACCATCAAATGTACCCTTTTCAATAGGACTTTTGATCAAGCTTTTACCTGTCCATTCAACAGAGACATACAGTTTTAGTTTTGTTTCATTGTTGTTTGCCCATGATAAAAGATAAACTGTTCTCACATAAAATGAATTTCCAGAAGGAACATCCGGAGTTTTTGTTGTTTGCAAGACTTGAACATACTCCTCTAAGTTAAAGTGTTGAATGGTTTCAGTTATCATGCATTTAGTTTTACCGGGTCCAATGGCACCTGGTGTTGTTTTTACGTAGGAATAATCTCTCTTTTTACCTTCAGAAACCGTGGGTGAATCAACGAGAACAGGGATTGGCGAAATATCACTATTCTTTTGCGCTTTTAAAATGGCCATAATATAACTGACATCTTTCCCGAATAATATATTGACAACCCGCCCTAACGAAGCGTGTATTGTTGATTCGTTAACTAATTTTTCATTGGGCGCTGGTTTGTATACTGTTTCTGTGGGTGAGTGAATTTTTGGACCTAGTGGTGGAATTCCTGTTCCATAAGGGGTGTCTGTTTGTAGAGGCATGGGTAAATCTTCCGGCTTTCCTATGCTGACGCTTGATGTCATGTCGGTAGAATCAGATATGTTATTGCTATTATCGTAAAGATCGTCATCATCATCTCCATAATCATCGTAATCATCATCGTAATCGTCATTTTCATCATCACTGATAGAATTGGAGCTGCTATTAGTGTTATTACTGTTGCTACGAAACCTCTTTCCCAAAATTATTTGATTCCATACTTCAGTAATTAAATCATATGTAGCATCTCTTGAAGTGAAAGAGGCAAACGTGTATTTTGTGTGTAAAGTGTCTATAACGATCCCATTAGGGAATATTCCTGCTGTGGCCCTTTTCTCTATTTGAACGATTGTCTTGAACGGTATAAAAACGGTACTTACCCAACCAAGGATGTTCGAATAAAATCCAATATGTTGATCAGAAATATACATTCTGCCTTGCAAAAGGATATCTCTTGACAAAGCACAACTATGGTCTAAAATCAACCTTTCATTGGGGCTGACACCAGAGTCCTTGAATATTGCATGGAATTCTGCATCTTTCTTTTCGCTCGCGTATTCGACTCCCTTTATTCTAATGCTGGATTGTCTACCATTTTCCTCCGATGGCTCAATGATATTTACGGGGGTAGATGAAAAGCTTTTACTAGAACTTCTCCTCAATCCCGAAGATGGACGACCGTTGGACATACTAGGTCTCGGTATGATGGTCGATGCAATATCAGTGCTGTTTTTTACTTTGTTTAGCGAATATTTCAGTGCCGTCGAAGGTAGTACTTTCATTCCCATGCTAATGCTTCCGGGGGAAAATGACCTCCTGTTAAGAAACTTCTTGGACATTTCCCTAGGTTCGCGGTCTTCATACTCCGGGTCGTTATTCGTTAGGCCATTAGAGGAGTTGAAGGACAATCTTTTTTTACAATCTTGTAAAACGTCGCTACTGGTGTTTTGTTTATCTGCCATTGCGCTAATCATTGATTTGGCTCTTCTTCTAGGCTTGACTCCATCTGTTGTAGAGGAACTGACTACTGACCATTTGGAAGGAACAGTTTTTCTTTCCAAATTACTTTGTTGTACCGGGCCTCTGCTGTCAAGGTGATCCGCCTCTGGCAGCGATTCTGCTGACATTGCCTCTAACCCTTCAAGAGTAGCTTGAGAATCATCGAAGTGCTCTAATTTTAAGTTTCCAACTCCGGGGGTAGGCTTATCATGAGAGTGCCTGATGGGTTCGAAAACCACTTTCCTGGCCATATCATCCGTCATCTTTCTAGTGTCATCTAATGATGTATCATCTCCTGAGATAGCATTAGAGCTTGAATGTGAGTTCGAGTGAATATGGCCTTTCAAATTTCCAAATGCCAATCTAGATAATGATGATGGTTTACTTTTACTTCCTGCTTCCGTTGTATTAAGCTGTTGGTTACTTGGAGTTGATGATTTGGATGCTGCAAGAATATTGTCTAAATTTTTCAAAAATGGGCCATCGCTTTCTTTTGTCGATGAAGTGTTTTTATTGTTAGTGCTATTTTCGGAAAGGGCTCCTGATATATTAGATGAGTTTTTTTTCCTGTCCTTTGGTTCATTCCTGGAAATTGTTCCATTGTCAGCGTCTTGTACGTTTATTTTGGGAATGTGGCTTACGGCATTATGGGCGAAGGAAAGAAACGTTTCAAAGGCGGTATGTTCATCATGGCCGTCTGGAGTTTTTTCCTCAGCTTGATTGCTGGACCCTTCTCGTTTCCCACTTTGCAGTTTTTCCTTTTCTAATGCCTGGACGGATAAACTTGGTACAGAATTTGAATTCGAGTTACCATCCTGAAAGCGACCCTTCAATGAACCTGCCGTCAAATTCGTGTTTGTCTTTTCAAGCCTGTTTGTTTCCATGGGATCTATAACGATTGGAATATTGAATACACCTTGGCTATGCGCTAAGGAAGATGCCGCCGCCTTTTGAGATCCTTTTGCAGGAGATTCCGTGAAAGTTTCGGGCTTAAGTAAAGACGGAATATCCGGATTTCCTCCTACTCTTCTGAATCGCTCAGCACTGGCTGTTGTGCTAACATTCTCTCCTGTAGTATTATTTAAAAAATTACGATCCTTCTTGTGCTTACGTTTGACTCCAATTGTCCTTAAAAAGGCAGTGCCCCAATGGTGCTTCTTTTTTGAATCTCTAGTCATTACTGTATATTTTCAACACTATCCATGGAGAGTAAGAACCACACACAGTAGCAATAATTTAATATCAATGGCAATAGCAACGAAATTACAGTAGATACCGTGAGCCAGCAGAAACAGATTGATATTTCGTATTTCAAGAAGGCAGAATCATTCAACCACCTACCGTCCCCCAGGAGGACAGATCCCAACGAGGGACCTTTGCGCCCAATTCTACTCCTGCAAGGGTTTCACTTAGAAATGCTTTTGCCAAGGTAAAGGACCCCTAAGACTAGAATGAACTACGCCGGTCCGTCCGGCCGTCATACTCCGTGGAAATTTACTTCTAAAAGGAGAAACAGCGATCTTTGCCGCATAAAGCCAGCCACTACTGGCGTGGAAAGATTTTTAGATTAGAAGACAATACAAAGCGGCAACGTCATAACCTTGGTATTTATTGGGCAAGCATTTTCATATCAGCGTACATACACCAGCAATGGGAATGTAAAGAAGAGTCGTTACTAGCATATTTTCTATTCATGCGGGTACCCAACATGTCACGTTTCACGAATTCTCGTGCAGTTTTTCAGCGATGAGCTAAGGCAGATGGTTATGGACTGTGCCTTCTGTAGTCTGTGGAAGAAAAAACTGGTTAACAGCCTACAGTAGAAATCGATTAATATAAACATATATCTAGCAACGTAACGGAGTATTAGATCAGTAATGGAAGATATCGAAAAGATAAAACCATACGTTAGGAGTTTTTCAAAGGCGTTAGACGAGCTGAAACCAGAAATAGAGAAACTAACGTCGAAGTCACTGGATGAACAGCTGTTGCTATTATCTGATGAGAGGGCTAAATTAGAACTAATTAATCGTTACGCGTATGTATTGAGTTCTCTGATGTTTGCTAATATGAAAGTCCTAGGCGTCAAAGATATGTCTCCTATACTCGGCGAACTGAAAAGAGTAAAATCATACATGGATAAGGCTAAACAATACGATAATAGGATAACCAAATCCAACGAAAAATCGCAGGCAGAGCAAGAAAAAGCTAAGAATATCATTTCCAATGTTTTGGACGGTAATAAAAACCAATTCGAGCCCTCTATAAGCAGGAGCAACTTTCAAGGGAAGCATACGAAATTTGAAAACGATGAACTGGCAGAGAGTACAACGACTAAGATTATTGACAGTACCGATCATATAAGGAAAGCAAGTAGTAAGAAAAGTAAAAGATTGGATAAAGTTGGAAAAAAGAAAGGAGGGAAGAAGTAGAGGTCGACGTATACTGGTACATGAGTGAAAAAATGATTAAAGGTGATGTGAGAGCACAAATGCAAAAATGCTTATAGGGTTTATATACTTTTATAATAACAATAAGAACTCGTTGAAGTAACTAATATGTGTATATGCTATTCTTGTAGTTGGCAGTGAACACTTTTGTGTGAATTGACGTTATATAAGACTGTAGAAATATCTAAGAAAAGAGAGTTTTCATAAAACCCTTCAAGCTTAACTACCAAAAAGCATTCATACTTAGAAGTTGAAATGCACGATGATGCCAAATTGATGAAAAAAGCTAAAAATGCATTTCAGAAGGGAAGAAAATAATAAGCAACATAACAGAGGGAATAGGTGCGCTTAGTCTTGTTGCTGTAAAATTAACCAATTATTCTTGTATTGTTCTAACGATCCGACCATTTCATCCTGAATACTTGTCTTCCTGCCAGCTCCTAATTTTTTATCGTGAGTGGAGCCAGCGAAAGTTTGAGCATAAATTTCATAAGGACCGAAAATTTGCCTTTCATCCGGGGAGGTTGACGAGGATTCGTTGTCACCACCTTCCATTTTGCCATGTGCCATCTTGTCACTTTCTCCTTCGTATTCTTCGTCTTCGAAAATTATGGCGTCATTGTTAGAGTCTGCGAATACGTCTTCATTTTGCAACGCAATCGTAGTGCTTGAATGATTACGAGGTAATAAAGGTTTAGGGAAGCCAACGAAGGAGCTTTTAGCTCCTGGTGAAGAGGACAACTTCTCGAGTGCTTTATTCATATGCAGTGGGTTAGATTCATTAGCACTGGAACGCCTGGAATTGTAAGATCCACCAAAATTAACAGAATTATGCGAAACTGACAACGTGGCCTCGTTACTTGTCTTCATATTCATAGGAGGTACCTGTGTTCCCAAGTTGAAACTCTTCCTATGATGAGGTGGAACATAAACCCCATTTTTAAATTTTTGTTCCATACTGAGTCTACGCTCCTGCTCTAGCTCCTTAGAGTCAGATGAGTGTGAATATCGATTGCCAATATTACCTGTTAAAATTGGATCAATTGGTCCAGAAGATAAATTTAAATGTGCTTCAGATGATGCTGGTGATTTTAGTAAATCTGGTAGTTCATTAGATTCATTATTGTTATTGTTGATATGCAATGATGTTGTCAAAGGAGGTGGAATATATTGTCTATGATATTGATTAGTGGTACTATTGGTGTCGATATGGTTGTTGTTGCCATTGTTATTGTGATTAGTGCTTGCGTGAACAAATACTTCATTATGGCTACCTACCGTTGTATGCGGTAAGTGATCATTTATAGATAAGTTGTCCATACCATTGACGAAATCATGATCACCTTCTTCAAGAGTGAATAAAACGTCGTCTGAATCGTGATCGCCCTCAGAATCCATACTATCCTGAGTGTAGTGTTCCTGGTATGAAGGCTTCCCACCTAAAACGGTAGAGATATCAGGAGCAGTTGATTGCGGAACTCTTAAAAACTGATTCGTTGGGCTTACGTGATGGTTCCTGGCATTTGGTGGAATATAAGCGCCTGGTGAATGTTGAACTGTAGTCGTAGAACCACGCCTTGCATAACCATTTATAGAACTATTGTTGTTATGATTATAGCTCATGTTGTACCTTGAAAGTGGTGACTTACCGGTATAACTGGAGGAACTTGGTCTTCTGTATTTGTTAAAGTTTTTGTTCCAACCCTTTATATAGCTATTACCATTGTTAAAATTATTATAATTACTTCCATGATTGTTATTGCTGTTGTTGTTATTATTGTTGTAATTACGATTCTGTCTGTACTGTTTATTGTTGTTGTTGGAAAACCCCTCCATATACCTGTGCTGGACACTTGGAGGAGTGAAAAAATCTCTGGTGTTGAATTCATCCCTTGCTTTGTAATCGTGGAAAAAATTATTCATGTGTGTATTAGGCGTTGGTATGCCAAGAGGCTTCCTTGATTTTTTCAAAATTTTACTTTTCTTTCTATCTTCGATATTGACTGGTTTGGAAAATTGATTATCAGTTCTTCCGTACTTATTGCGCTTCTTAAATTTGAACTTAGGAGCAGATTTAGCCCTTTCATGAGTAGATAGTGTTGTATTATAACCCTGGTTGAAAAATTTCTGTTGTTGTGTAGACGGTTTTTTAAAGAAGCCGCTTGCAACATTTTGATTTTGAGAGACATCTGACCGTTTCCTTTCATTCACATTATTGAAATTGAAATCCTTTTTAAATTCAGGCATATGTTGTTTGTTACTAGATGAAATAGGAGTAGGTAATGATACCGGTGCTGAAGATGGAGGAACAGGCTGAGGTGGCAAACCGTCAATCATAGTTTCTTCATATCCTTCATCCAAGTTATTATAGTATTCATCGTCTAATGTATACTCAGATAAGTTCTGTAGTTCAGTTCTCATCATTTTCAAGTCTCTATTAGCCGGATCGATGGTTAAACTATACCTTAATACTTGAAAGAAATCATAAGCCATTGTCGAAAATACATCAAACAACGCTTCTCTATTAGCAGCAAAATAACAGAATGACTTGTCGGATTGATTGGCAATACTAAAAGGATTCTTATGGAAAACAATATTAAGAAACACAATTCCCATAGCCCATAAATCCACTTTGGCACAGTCATAAGGTTCCTTTCTTTCCTTGATATCCAAATTACTATCAAAAAGTTCAGGGGACATATATCTTTCACTACCGACATTTCTATCCATAGACGTCTTATCTGTAGTAGCCAATCCCCAATCTGTAAGCTTAATTGTCCAATCAATTCCAGAAATTAAAATGTTCTCAGGTTTTATATCACGATGATAAATGCCCTTGTTATGAACATATTCAATTGCATCCATGATTTGTGTGATAATATGAGTGATCGATTTGGTTTTCTTAGGCACAGCATCGGCTTTGATCGCCTCATATAGGTCACCGCCAGAGCAATATTCCATGATGATGTAAGAGTCGAAGAAATCTAATAGAGCAGCAATATTTTGGTGTCTACCAATTTTTGTTTGAATATCAACTTCATACATGGCTTCGAGACAAATGTTATTAGATAGTCTTGATTTAACTTTCGAAGAAATTAGGGACTTTTTGTGTTTGTAGAGATTGTGTTTCTTCTCTCTACTTGACCCGTTATTACTGGAGGCATTACCATTTTCATTTTCATGGCGATCCGTATCAACTTTCGTGTCTTCATCATCATCACAATCGCTACTATCACAATCATTTTCGTCGTCCTGAGGCCCATCGTACTGGCCGTCATCTTCTAATTTGAAAATGTATTTGACTGCAACCAATCTTTTCTCTCTAACATCTTTAGCCAATGATACATAACCATATGAACCTTCACTGATATCCTCTATTTTTTGATATCGATTATTCAAAATACCTCCTTCTTTGTAAATCTCGTAATCTAAAGTCATCGAGTTTCAAAAAATTGTAAGAAAAAAATATTGCACTAACTTTACGTGTCTTTTTGTTTTGTATTTGAAATTTCTAAGTTTTTGGAAGTTTTTAATTTTTTTTTTCCTTTTTTATTTTAGGTTAAAGTATAGTGAAAGAATAGTAGGGTTAACGGAGAGAAAGAATCCGGTAATATGCAGTCTATAAGGCCTATAAGATTTGATGGCGGGTATGAAGCAGGTTTTTTTTTTTTGGCTTTTTCTTCTAAGAAAAAATTTATAGAGAAAAGATGTCTTTAATTATAACCTATTCTTTTTTTTTTTGCCAGCTAATACCAGTAAGTTTTGTTTTTTTGCGACACTAGATTGGAAGAGTAGAATCAGAAAATGAACCTTCTGTAAGTATAAAGAAGTCTTTTTTCTCTTTGATACTACTGTATTCGTGGTGTCCCTTTTCAGAAAACTATAGCTTTGAGCCTGTATGCTATTTTTCTATTTCCTTCTTTGCAGTTCTTTTTTGAGCAGAGAACAATATCCGGGTCACGTGAAAGTTAGATAAGCATGCAAAGATAGCCAGAGAGATTTCGAAGTTGAATAAAACAAGGGAATGGGTCACTTGTTATATTCTTTACAGATTGAGAGTGCAGTAATATTCTGCGGACGCCAGTAAGTACTGTTTGAGGTTGTATTTTTATAGTAGAGGACACTTGAGACTGTGTAAAATGCGCTCACCAAAAAAAAGGGTCTGTTTGCGATCAACAAACAAATAATAAGATAAGTTAGGGAAAAGAAAGGTGAACACTGTTGCGGAATGCGTGGACTGCTTGTGTAAAAATGCTAGTAATGAGGGAAGTGTGGACTTGATATGGCCTGTTGTGGAAGCCTGAGAGTTCTTTCACGTGCTGTGTTCGGCCCGCCTATATAGGGACAAATTGTTAAAAAGATAAATAAATATAATCTGCCTCGGAAGGGGTTGGGAACGCCCGGCAGTAGCGATGAGGGTAACGGGACGATATTTAGAAGTGAATGCTGAAATAAATGGTGTGAAGGCCTCTTGTATGTCGTCTCATATAGGGCTAAAACGAAGCCATCGTGCACAATGGTAAGTTCATTCAGTGTTCCCATGCCAGTAAAACGGATATTTGACACATTTCCGTTACAAACATATGCTGCGCAGACTGACAAGGACGAGGCCGTTGCATTAGAAATACAGCGGAGGTCCTACACATTCACAGAACGCGGTGGTGGAAGCTCTGAGTTGACTGTGGAGGGGACGTACAAGCTAGGTGTTTACAACGTTTTTTTGGAGGCAAATACAGGGGCGGCATTGGCCACAGATCCATGGTGTCTGTTTGTTCAGCTTGCGCTGTGTCAAAAGAATGGTCTAGTCTTACCCACGCACTCGCAGGAACAAACCCCATCGCATACCTGTAACCATGAAATGCTCGTTCTGTCCCGTCTTTCTAACCCCGATGAGGCCCTACCTATTCTAGTTGAGGGTTACAAGAAGAGAATTATAAGATCCACCGTGGCAATCAGCGAAATTATGAGGTCTCGGATACTTGATGATGCTGAGCAGTTGATGTACTATACGTTGCTGGATACCGTGCTGTACGATTGTTGGATCACGCAAATAATTTTCTGTGCCTCAGATGCGCAATTCATGGAATTGTACTCTTGCCAGAAGTTAAGTGGTTCGATAGTCACTCCATTGGACGTAGAAAACTCTTTATTACAGAAGTTGTCCGCAAAGAGTTTGAAGATATCCCTAACAAAGCGGAACAAGTTCCAGTTCCGCCATCGAGAAATCGTCAAGAGTATGCAAGGAGTTTATCACAACCATCACAACTCCGTTAATCAAGAGCAGGTCTTGAACGTTTTGTTCGAGAATAGCAAGCAAGTTCTTTTAGGTTTAAAAGATATGTTGAAAAGCGACGGGCAACCCACTTACTTACATCTGAAAATTGCAAGTTACATTCTTTGTATAACGAACGTTAAGGAACCCATAAAGCTAAAGACATTTGTTGAAAACGAATGTAAAGAATTGGTCCAGTTTGCACAAGACACCCTGAAGAACTTCGTTCAGTAATCACTTTCAAGCTGTAGTATGTAAACGATATAGATGAAGTTTTCGTGTGTATAAATATATGAACTCTAGAGTGTTGCATAATTTGAAACACAGCATTTCTTTTCGGAGAGCTCGTTTCAAAATGAAACAAACGCCGTTGTCCGTTTTCGTCTCAATAGAAAAAGTGAAACAGATAAAAATTGTTTTAAAAGAAACGAATTTGCAACATCTTAAGATATATCAAAACTAATACAAAACAGCCTAAAAAAGATTGAACAACTCTTCGCGGTCAGGTCTCGACACCATAAATCGAAGTACTCGTACGCTAGTTTTCTCGCACATAGTACCACTACGTTCCTTTTACAATTAGATTACTTCTTTTTAGTTGACTTTTTTGAGACGTTCGTGCCATTCATAAAATAGGAAAAGATAACAGGTAAGCACTGAAGACTTGTTTTATAAGTGTCCCAAGCGAGACCTAGAGTGGATATTGATATTTCTCAAACAAGACTCGTCGAAGAAAACACACTTTTATAGCGGAACCGCTTTCTTTATTTGAATTGTCTTGTTCACCAAGGATGAAAGTCCAAATAACCAATAGTAGAACAGAGGAAATCTTAAAAGTTCAAGCTAATAATGAAAACGATGAAGTCAGTAAAGCTACTCCGGGCGAAGTTGAAGAATCGCTAAGGTTAATCGGCGATCTAAAATTCTTTTTAGCCACAGCGCCGGTAAATTGGCAAGAAAACCAAATTATAAGGCGATACTATCTGAATAGTGGACAAGGCTTTGTCTCTTGTGTATTTTGGAACAATCTATACTATATTACAGGTACTGATATTGTCAAATGTTGTCTTTACAGAATGCAAAAGTTTGGGAGAGAAGTAGTTCAAAAGAAAAAATTTGAAGAGGGTATTTTTTCAGATTTAAGAAATCTCAAATGTGGTATAGATGCAACTTTAGAACAACCAAAGTCCGAATTTTTGTCGTTTCTATTCAGAAATATGTGTCTGAAAACCCAAAAAAAGCAGAAAGTATTTTTTTGGTTCAGTGTAGCACATGATAAGTTGTTTGCGGATGCGTTGGAAAGAGATTTAAAAAGAGAAAGTTTGAATCAGCCTTCAACGACTAAGCCCGTTAATGAGCCCGCCTTATCTTTTTCATATGATTCCTCATCTGATAAGCCTCTCTACGATCAGTTACTTCAACATTTAGATTCTAGAAGACCATCTAGTACAACAAAATCAGATAATTCGCCTCCAAAATTAGAAAGCGAGAATTTTAAGGATAATGAGTTGGTAACAGTAACTAATCAGCCGCTTTTAGGCGTTGGCCTCATGGATGACGATGCGCCAGAATCCCCCTCTCAAATTAATGATTTTATTCCTCAGAAATTGATTATAGAACCCAATACTCTCGAATTGAATGGTCTCACAGAAGAAACGCCTCATGACTTACCCAAGAATACCGCTAAGGGCAGAGACGAAGAAGATTTTCCTCTCGACTATTTTCCTGTATCTGTTGAATACCCTACGGAGGAAAATGCGTTTGATCCGTTCCCTCCACAGGCTTTTACGCCAGCTGCCCCTTCCATGCCTATTTCCTATGATAACGTGAATGAAAGGGATTCTATGCCCGTTAATTCTCTTCTTAATAGATACCCCTATCAGTTATCAGTGGCACCCACTTTCCCAGTGCCACCATCATCATCGAGGCAACATTTTATGACAAATCGGGATTTTTATTCATCTAACAATAACAAGGAAAAATTGGTATCTCCTAGCGACCCTACCAGCTACATGAAGTATGACGAACCAGTTATGGATTTTGATGAATCTCGGCCAAATGAAAACTGTACAAATGCAAAATCTCACAACTCTGGCCAGCAAACTAAACAACACCAATTATATTCTAACAACTTCCAGCAATCTTACCCAAACGGAATGGTTCCAGGATACTACCCAAAAATGCCGTATAATCCCATGGGGGGGGATCCTCTACTCGATCAAGCCTTTTATGGCGCGGACGATTTTTTCTTTCCACCAGAAGGATGTGATAACAATATGCTGTATCCACAAACTGCAACTTCATGGAATGTTTTGCCCCCTCAAGCTATGCAACCAGCTCCAACCTATGTTGGGAGACCATACACACCGAATTATAGATCGACACCAGGTTCCGCGATGTTCCCATACATGCAAAGTTCAAATTCCATGCAGTGGAACACTGCTGTTTCACCTTATAGTTCGAGAGCACCATCTACAACTGCTAAAAACTATCCTCCTAGCACATTTTATTCTCAAAATATAAATCAATACCCACGGCGAAGAACTGTGGGAATGAAGTCTTCACAAGGAAATGTTCCAACAGGTAATAAACAATCTGTGGGCAAGTCTGCAAAAATTTCAAAGCCTCTACATATTAAGACAAGTGCTTATCAGAAGCAATACAAAATCAACTTGGAAACGAAAGCCAGGCCAAGTGCTGGTGACGAAGATTCTGCTCATCCTGATAAGAACAAAGAAATTTCGATGCCTACTCCGGATTCCAATACTTTGGTGGTCCAGTCAGAAGAAGGTGGAGCTCATTCACTTGAGGTAGATACCAATCGAAGGTCCGATAAAAACCTTCCAGATGCAACCTGATATAATATAATTTTTGAATTTATGATACAAGAATTAAAAATGCGGGCCAGAATTTAATATTAAACAATACTCAGAAGAAAACAACAAGGACAATCTGTTTTTATAAATAAAACAATCTTATACAAGACTAGAGCAAACAAAAAGCAAGAAAAAAAGGTAATAAATGTAACAAATCTATTAACGTTAGAAAATAACAAAAAAAAAAAAAGAAAAAGATAATATAATATAATACCTTTATATATGTGATTTATCTAGCGTCACAGTATGTAATATAAATATCAATGAGTTTCTTAACATGACCTCCAAAACTACATGATCGCTTAGTATTACAATATGTGTTTATCCACTATTTTGATACCAACGTAGTATTGCCTTTTATTTTTCAGAATGGCAAAGGCCATCGGAAAATTTTTCCACCAGAAAAAGCGAGATTCCTAATTATAAGGTGAAGGCATCGATGTTCATAATAGTTAAAAGTTGTAATCAAAAAAGAAAAAGGTGCAGAGATAAACAAAGTTAATAAATGACAAAATCAAGAAAGCAGAAGCAAAAAAAGCAGGATTTTTTGAGAAAAAAGTTAAAAGTTGGTAAGCCAAAGGAAAAAGCAAGGAATGCTACCGATACATCTTTCGTTTCCAAGACTATTTCTATTAGAAATCAACATTTAGACCAAAATCCACATGATTTAACAAAACGGCTAACGCTCTTAAAGCATCATAACATCAATGTGAGAAAGGAAACATTAACAACATTCCAAAAGTCAATACCGTCTATAATAAAATCTCGACTTATGACACCATTACTTACTCAAAGTATACCGTTGATTTGCGATGAATCGCAGCAAGTACGTCAGGGACTTATTGATCTCGTAGATGAAATAGGTAGTCACGATGCGGAGATTTTAAAATTGCACTGCAACATTTTTGTCTTATACATTAACATGGCAATGACACATATTGTTACACAAATTCAAGCAGATTCTACTAAATTTCTCTCTCATCTGTTGAAGTATTGCGGAGATGAAGTGGTTAGGAAATCTTGGGTAAAACTTTTGAACGGTGTCTTTGGAGTGCTCGGTTGGGGACAGGTAGGGAAAAATGATAGCGCTAGCATAGTGCAAACGAAGAAGCGAAACGCCAAATATGTCACTATTCATCTCAATGCTCTGTACACTCTTGTTGAATACGGATGTCAGGATGAACGCGCTAGAAGCGACGGAGACACGGCAGAGACTACAGAGGACAGCGGTACGCTACGAAACCCATATTTAATCCCAGATTATCCGCAGCCGTTTGAGCACTTGAAACTATTTACCAGAGAATTGAAAGTTCAGGATGCTACCTCCAGTGGAGTAAATGCCACACTACTGTCATTGGCAACACAGGATATCGATACTCGAAAAGCGGTATTTATCGAACAATTCCTGCCTATAGTACGTAAGAAAATCGAAGTAATTATCAAGGAAGGTGGTGAATGTGGTAAAAGTGCAAACAAGCTTAAAACGCTGCTTGCAAAAATCTTTGATTGACGTTTCATAAGAATACAATATATAATTGATAGATTGTACTTTTTTTTTTGTTACCCTCAGGAGAGGCAGGGCGAAAAATGCAGAATCTTGGATTTTTTTTAAGTAGATCTAAGTTTGTTTATTTTTCAAATACTATTGGCACAAAGGGAAGGGCTTTTCAGGGATTATTCAGATTCGAGTTGGTGGTGAAATTGTGTGTGCGTACATCCTTATATCAGAGCTTTCCTTTAGTGACAACATTTAAATCGACGTGACCTTATTCGGGTAGTCAAACACCGAACCATATTCTTTGCCCTTAGGTTACTTTCCCTTCATTTTATCAGCTTAGTCGATTAAGTTCGTGTCTATATCCCGTCAAAAGTTCCTAATACATTGCGGGTACAAATGTCCTATAAACAAACAACATATTATCCTAGCAGGGGTAATCTGGTAAGAAACGACTCATCTCCGTACACTAATACTATTTCCTCAGAAACCAACAATAGCAGTACAAGCGTATTGAGTCTTCAAGGCGCATCTAACGTGAGTTTAGGGACCACTGGTAACCAATTGTACATGGGCGACTTGGATCCTACATGGGATAAGAATACCGTTAGGCAAATTTGGGCATCTCTGGGAGAAGCGAATATTAATGTCCGGATGATGTGGAATAATACGCTTAATAATGGGTCGAGATCATCAATGGGTCCAAAGAATAATCAAGGATATTGCTTTGTTGATTTTCCCTCATCTACTCATGCAGCAAATGCACTTTTAAAGAATGGTATGCTTATACCCAATTTTCCAAATAAAAAATTGAAATTAAACTGGGCTACATCCTCATATTCAAACAGCAACAATTCTCTTAACAACGTGAAGAGTGGTAACAACTGTTCTATATTTGTTGGAGACTTAGCACCAAATGTTACAGAGTCTCAATTATTTGAACTTTTCATTAACAGATATGCTTCTACTTCTCATGCCAAAATTGTGCACGACCAGGTTACCGGGATGTCTAAGGGCTACGGTTTTGTAAAGTTTACCAATTCTGATGAACAACAGTTAGCTCTGTCAGAAATGCAAGGCGTATTTTTAAATGGTAGAGCCATAAAAGTAGGACCCACATCTGGTCAGCAGCAGCATGTCAGCGGTAACAACGATTACAACCGTAGTTCTTCGTCACTAAACAACGAAAATGTAGACTCGAGATTTCTTTCCAAGGGTCAATCATTTTTAAGCAATGGAAATAATAACATGGGCTTTAAGAGAAACCATATGTCTCAATTCATTTATCCAGTCCAACAGCAGCCGTCTTTAAACCACTTCACTGATCCGAATAACACCACTGTGTTTATCGGAGGATTGTCATCACTGGTGACTGAAGACGAATTACGTGCTTATTTCCAACCTTTTGGCACGATAGTCTATGTCAAAATTCCGGTAGGCAAATGTTGCGGGTTTGTCCAGTATGTTGATCGGCTATCGGCTGAGGCTGCCATTGCTGGGATGCAAGGGTTCCCCATTGCAAATTCAAGAGTTAGACTGTCTTGGGGCAGGTCTGCTAAGCAAACAGCGTTGCTTCAGCAAGCCATGTTAAGTAACTCTTTACAGGTTCAACAACAGCAACCAGGTTTACAGCAACCTAACTACGGATACATTCCATCCAGTACGTGTGAAGCACCTGTTCTGCCAGATAATAATGTTTCATCCACGATGCTTCCTGGATGTCAAATTCTGAATTATTCTAATCCATACGCTAATGCGAATGGATTAGGCTCGAACAATTTCAGTTTCTACAGTAATAATAATGCTACAAATACGCAAGCTACTAGTTTACTGGCTGACACTAGCTCTATGGACCTCTCAGGCACGGGTGGCCAACAAGTTATCATGCAAGGAAGCGAAGCGGTTGTTAACAGCACTAATGCAATGTTAAACCGTTTGGAACAAGGCAGTAATGGTTTTATGTTTGCTTGAGCCACACGTGTATATAAAAATGTTTGTTTTCCTTTTGGCCCTTTTTCTTTCTTGGTATTTTCTTTACTTCAGTGTTAAATTGTATTTGGTCTTAGGCTGACGGTGATATAACAGCGCTTTATTTTCTTTTTTTCATTGCTTTTTATCGTTTTCAAGATTCCATGTCCTTTTATTAAGTCTTTTTTGTATCGTTATAGTTGCGTTTTTCCTTTTGATTTTCATTTCTTTCAAGGTTATTGTTATTCTTAATTCAATTCAAGATTGTACGCTTTTAAGCATGTTTATGATTTTCCTTTATTACTTCCATTTACCTTCTTTCCATCACTACTCATTACGGCCTGTCAATTCCTTTTTTGCGTCACCTTCATTTTTTCTTCTCTGTTCTTTTCTGTATTTGTCGAAAATTTTATATTGATGTATCTTAATTTTATTTTTAGTATTATTATACTGTAAATGTTTCTTACTGTGTCAAGATTTCCCGTTGCGCTATCTTCCAAGACTACGTAATGCGTTTGTCTCTCTATTCATGTTGTCTCTGTATAGGGGCACGGCGAATTCCTACTCCGTGTCTCTTCTCCTATATCTTTACACCAAATTTGGCCCATTTTCATTCCCCTTTACGTAGTAGCGGTTTTCGGCCTGCCGGTGCTACGCGTTTCTATAGCTAGTTTCGTTTTCTCACAAATAAATCCTAGCAGGAGGAAAAGAAAGCGCAGGTTGAAACTCCGTTCAGAAGAAGAAAGCCACTCTTTGAAAATACTGCCCACGCAATTGTCCCTTTCTGACAATAAGACCCCTTACTACTAGTAAATGTTTTTATTCTCTAAGCTTCTTTTCCTCTAACTTCGACGCTAGAGCAGGCACTACCCTGTTGGGCCGTACGTAACAACAACGACCCCTTATTTAGTCGAAGGGATCGCCAGAAACAGGGAGCAAAAGATATTTAAGTGATGAGAATCAATTTCGATGATGATCACAAGCCAATGTTCTTTAAACTCAATTCTTGACTAATAAAAAAGCAGCTATCAACAAATTCATACTTTGAACAAGCTGATAAAAATAAGAAAACCATCGCATACACAAAATAAAATCAACATGTCTACTGTAACCAAATACTTTTACAAGGGTGAAAATACAGATTTGATTGTCTTCGCTGCATCCGAAGAGCTTGTAGACGAATATTTGAAAAATCCATCAATTGGTAAGCTATCTGAAGTTGTCGAACTCTTCGAAGTTTTCACTCCTCAGGACGGTAGGGGTGCCGAGGGTGAGTTGGGCGCTGCCTCCAAGGCCCAAGTGGAAAATGAGTTCGGTAAGGGCAAGAAGATCGAAGAAGTTATCGATTTGATATTGAGAAATGGTAAGCCAAACTCTACCACCTCTAGTCTCAAAACCAAAGGGGGTAACGCCGGAACCAAAGCCTACAATTGAGTAGCTTTTCCTTCTGTCTGGACAGCCTGCATTGAAATATGCAATAAGTTAAATTGGCGTGCTGCCCTGTCATAACGCATGCATTCTTCTTTTACAGTAGTAGAAAGAACAAAAAGGTGTATATTTCAATATACATATTTACGATCTATATAACGTTGTATACATTTAATTCAGTGCATTTTTCATTTTCGCGTTCGTCACACATGATTATTTATACAAAGGAAAAGTAAAATTTTTAGCGATGAGATGTAAAAAGAAATGCGATGCCATAAGCTATACTTTACGATTGAACACCTAAGGAAGAGGTAAAGCAGGCTTAATATATTGAAATACTAAAAAATGGCTCTCGGTAATGAGATAAACATCACAAACAAGCTAAAGAGGCAAGAAATTTTTGCTGATATAAAACATGAAAAAAATAAAGAGCGCCATACCATGAGAAGAAAGAGAGCTAAGGAAGAGAGAGAGAATCCGGAGCTGCGGGAGCAGAGATTAAAAGAGAACGTAACACAGACGATAGAGAACACTAGAGTGTACGATGAGACCATTAACAAGGAAGTGGAGGGAGATGAAGACGATTTGATGAGATACTTCAACAGCAATTCTAATGAGCCACCAAAGATCTTTCTGACCACAAATGTAAACGCTAAGAAGAGCGCTTATGAATTTGCTAACATTTTAATCGAAATTTTACCAAACGTCACATTTGTGAAAAGAAAATTTGGCTACAAATTGAAGGAAATATCTGATATTTGTATAAAAAGGAATTTCACTGACATCGTGATAATCAACGAGGACAAGAAAAAGGTTACTGGCCTAACATTCATACATCTGCCAGAGGGCCCAACTTTTTATTTTAAATTATCATCATTTGTTGAAGTGAAGAAAATTGTCGGTCATGGTAGACCAACTAGCCATATTCCAGAATTGATTCTAAATAATTTCCAGACCAGATTGGGTCAAACAGTAGGTAGGTTGTTTCAGTCCATTTTACCTCAGAATCCTGATATTGAAGGTCGACAAGTTATCACCCTACATAATCAAAGAGATTACATTTTCTTCAGAAGGCATCGGTATGTCTTCAAAGATAATGAAAGGGTTGGTTTGCAAGAACTGGGTCCACAATTTACCCTCAAGTTGAAAAGATTGCAAAGGGGTATTAAGGAAGAAACTGAATGGGAGCATAAACCTGAGATGGACAAAGAAAAGAAAAAGTTTTATTTATAGTGTTCCATTCGTAAACTTTGTATGGATATAATATTAAGACAACCGTAAGAACCGTGGTCGTTTGTTTAACTACGGCGGCTTCTGGTATTACTGAATTTCTCTTTTTTTCATTTTAAATCAATTTATTACAGGTAAATCAATCAAACAAATATATATATATATAGTATACAGAACAAACGGTAATTTCTTTTTTTTTTTTTCGACGTTAGACGTGCTTCGGCAGATATAGTAAGTTGGAAGAAATGAAGAATTGTGAAAGATAAAGGATGGTTTTTTTTTTTATTTTTTTCTAGCTAGATTATCTTCTACCTCCTCTGAAACCACCACGAGATCCGCCACGAGATCCTCCTCTAAATGATCCGCCACGAGATCCACCTCTGAAAGAACTGCCACCACGGCCTCCTCTGAAAGAACTACCACCACGGCCTCCTCTGAAACCTCCTCTGCTACCACCGCGACCCATTGAAGCACCACCACGGCCACCTGGGGCACCACTTCTCTTCTTCTTGTTTTTTGGTTTTGGTGGGCCTACCACCTTAGGCTTAGGTAAAAATCTTTCAATAGGCAATAGTTTGTCAGCGGCAATGTAGAATTTATCACCTTCTTTAAAACTGGTTGCTTGGACACCGTCACCACACTTGATAGTGAAAAATACTTCGTTTAATGGACCCAATATTTCGTCAACTTTACCGACTTGAGTCTTGTTTTCCAAATATATTGGCGCATTGAAATATGGAATCTTAGTGTTGATAGAACGGCAAACAATATCACCCTCACATGGATGTAGAAAAGCTCCCATTTCTAGAACAGTGTCTGGTGGTCCTTGTTGAAATGATCTAGCACTGCCTGTACGTCCACCACGAAAGCCGCCACGGAAGCCGCCACGGCCACCTCTATTACCTCCTCTGAAACTCATTATTTTCTTTTGGTTAAAAATTATCCTCAGGTGATCTTTTGGTAGAAGAGAGCAATCAGATACTCTATCGAAAAGGTGCTCACGTTATAAGGCTAACAAATTAATTTTTTCTTCCTTTCCTCATCTCGAAAAATTTTTCACTACAAAAAATTCCGACGTCAAAGTTTGAAAAAAAGACCATCTGATCACGTGACACCTTTTTCCTGCTCATAAGTTTTAAAAACCGTATGACACATATGCTAATGAAATTAAAATATATAGTATATACCTGAATATGCAGGAATCATATCTTAGTTTGATTCACAAGTATTTGAAAGTACATTCAAAAATGTCAATCGTATATGTCCTTGCTAGCTGATGTCTCGAAATTACTTCTCCTTTTCGAAAAGCACATTGTCAGAATAGCAATCACCGTTTCTGGCTTATGGAATATTATTAGTGTAAATGAGGTCATTCAGTCTCAAAAAGGTATTTTTGTTCAGTTACGTTTTCTTTTCAGTTTGTTTTTTTCCATCTCAATTTTACATTCGGGACAGTACCATGTTCCTTTCGGAGGTTCTTTTAAATTTACACAATCATAATGAAACCATTCATATTTACAGTTGGGTCCATCACATGCAACCATTTCTCCAAACGAAACTCTTTGACAGAAGCAGTATAAAGTTTTGTCCTCTTCCTCGTTTTCAGGGGAACCGTTTTGGCCTTTACCATTTCTACTGTTTTTGAATTCTTTTGTTCTTGCAATCTTCTTTTCAATGCTTGGGCTCACTGGAGTAACAGACTTTTCTCTTGAAGAAACGTCAATTTCATTTTGCAGTTTAGATGTTCGACTAGTTTTTTTCTTTTTCAAAGTGGGTGGAACGGATCCTGAGCTTGATGCAGCTCTTCTCTTTTTCACGCTACTGTTACTCACAACTGAACTTTCTCTAGAGGCTTCAGCAGCGCTATCCATGTCTCCATCTTCTTCCACGGGGGCTAGAACACCATCTTCCTCCAATAAAGCGATGTTTTTTTCCAACTTATTCAAGTGTCTAGCAATTAGAAACAAGGCAGTGTTCGCCAGAACGCATTTTTCTCTTTGCAAAGACTGACATTTCAAAAGTGATTCTTTTATTTCTTTGTCAAGCCCATCTTCCTGTGGATGTTTCGGTATTGAGCCTTGCTGTCTTATAAATTTGTGTATTTGTGATTCTTTTTGCTCGTATTTCTTTTTTTCTTCGATGAGCTTCAAATCATTTGAACCGATCTCCTCTAAGAGGTAACGAAATTCTGATGGGAGGTTGGACACATCTTGTATCGTTTGCTCTAAAACTAAACTTGGATCCATCTTCTATTGGTTATGTTGTCCAATATAAACTTGCATATCCTTCTTCTTTGTTTCTATTTCAACTAACGGTAGGTGGGTTATTCAAGAATCAATTAAAGGAAAATCGGAAAATATCACGTTGTACGTAACAATAAACTTTCTTCTATTTACATGTTTATAAATTGGTTAAACTTAATCTAAATTAATCTAGCATTTGCTAGCTTATTCATATAATTACATTCTATCAACCGGGACTAGTCCCAAAAGCGACATTGCATTGTGTAACACTTGTCTACTTGCTGAATATACGGCGAGTCGCGGTATGGCAATATCTGCAGGTTTTCCGGAAACCCATATTTTTTTATAGCACGAGGAGACCTGATGGCAAACTTTGAATAAATATGTTACAATCGTGGCCGGCTCTTGAGTTTCGAATGCTCGTCTAAGGACATCTGGATACTGCGCTAGCAACCTCACAAGCTCAACTAGTTGTGGTTCATTTAAATTTGAAAAATCTGCGTGTATTAGCATGTCCGTCGTAAAGTCGCTGGAGGTCCTTTCTAAAGATCTAAGTCTGGAATGTGTGTATTGTAAATAGGGCCCTGTGTCACCTTCGAAAGACAACATTCTGTTCCAGTTGAATTCATAGTTATTGATACGCTTTGATTTCATATCTTGAATAATGATAGCAGATACGCCAATTAAATCTGCAACACGCTGTGGATTATCTACCTGAGATATTTTCATTTTGTTATTTTCCATAATTTGCAGAGCTTTATCCCTTGCCTCGTCTAGTATGGTATCTAAGAATACCACATTTCCTTTTCTGGTCGACATGCCCTGCACCATACCAAAATTTATATGCTGCAAGTCTTTTGCCCATTCAAAATTCATTTTTTTTAATATCATAAAAAACTGGGACATGTATAAATCTTGCTGTGAGGAAATCACGTACACCATTTTATCAAAATGTAGATTCTTTTTACGCTCTATGGCTGCCCCTACATCTCTTGTCAAGTACAAAGTTGTTCCGTCTGATTTTTGTACAACAACTCTGCCCAATCTTTTCGACCATTGGGTTAAATCGATGACAAGGGCACCGTCTATTTCTTTAACAAGATTGTTTTTGCGAAATATATCTAAGGCTTCATTCATAGATTCTTTAGACACTTGTGATTCACCGGAGAATATATCAAAATTAATGTTCAAACGTGAATAAGTTTGGATATAGTGGTGGATGGATAACGAGCGAAACCTATTCCATATCTTAATGGCATTCTCATCCCCATTTTCTAAGTTTTTGAAAAAACTACGGGCCTCACCGCTAATCCCACACTTAGAGTTTCCGTTTATCTCTTCCTTGGCAAGGTCCATGTTGATTTTAACGTAGACGTCGAATAAATGCTGAATTGGCTGCTTTTGTAACGTCTTTTCATCGCCGTATCTCTTAAAACCGACTGCTAACAAACCAAACTGTCTGCCCCAGTCTCCTAGGTAGTTCATACGTGTAACGGACCACCCCATTGCTTCATATAAGTTTGAAAGGAATCCACCTATTATAGTCGATCTTAAATGGCCTGCATGGAATGGTTTGGCAATATTTGGTGATGAAAATTCTACTACAACTTTTTTCTGATGACGAGATTTTTTCTGACCATATTTCCCCTTTTGAAGTAATATATTTGGTACCGTTGATTGTATCAAATACCGCTGGTCCAGGAAGAACTGAAGAAATGGCCCTTTTGCACAAACCTTTCCAATACACCCATGCGTGCTTAGTTCAATGGCCCATCGGTTGGCAACGGCCACAGGGTCAGCCACTTTTATCTTTGGAAGAGGTAGCAGTAGATCACCTCTATCCATACTATTTGTCGACTCAAGCGCATTTAGTATTAGCGAGTGGTCTATTCCGGATATATCATGCAGTGCTTTTGAGATGTCTAGGCGTAGTACATCCAAAGGATAAATTGGGCCTTCGGGTTGGTCAGTATATTTTGTATTCAAGGTTTTTGAGCTGTATCTTTTCCGTCCAATATTAATTTCTAATTTACGAAATTGGTTGCTGAACTGGGTGTCGAACGAGGGCATGAAGCCATAACGAGGGTAAGAAGAAAAGGGGTTCTTGCAGAGTAAACTGCGATTCTTCAGATAAACTATCCCGAACATATTGACCCACTTTCAGGTAGGTCATTCAAAGCTTTTTGATTGACGGTAGATCAAAGTTGTGTTCTACGTATTTACGTCTTTTTTGTCGTATTTATTGATGACCTTTTGCCATCGTTAAGTGGAGAATTCGGCCTATTCCTAACCTCTTCCAGAACTATGAAACAAAAAACATAATTCAAAATTGTAGTTTGATAAAGTATTATCTATAAACTATTAAATCATAAATATATATTTCATAAAGCGTTAAAAATTGAAGATCAAATATTATTTTTATTCCTTGAAGGAAGTCTATATTATTTAATTAACTGACCTACTTTTTTCCGAACATCTTCTTGTAAAATGGTTGATCATCATGCATTAGATCATCAGCGTTGTAGTCAGTACCTCTCTTGTTTGGTGGAACCCAAGAAGGTGATTTCCATGGCAAAACACCTTCTTCCCATAAGGTGTTAACTTCTTCTAAAGTCAAACCTTTAGTTTCTGGAACGAAGAAGAAGACGTAGAAGTAAGAAAAGACCAAACAGCCCATGAAAACATAACCGTAGTAGAAATCAATAGCACCTGAAATAAATGGAGTAAAGAAACCAATCAAGAAACCCCAGATCCAGTTACAAGCTTGAGCAATAGCCATACACTTGGACTTAACTCTCAATGGGAAAGTTTCAGAGTTAACAACAAATGGAATTGGAGCCCAGGTAGTGGCAAAACAGAATAAGTAGAAACATGTGAAGACAATCATACAGTTACCAGCACCCTTAGAAGACCCGTTCTTCTTACCATTTGGCCACAATCTTGTAACACCAACAGAAGCGAAAACAACCATACAAGCTGTCATGGAAGCAGCACCCCATAATAAACATCTACGACGACCATATCTTTCGACTAAGAAAATACCAACAAAGGTGGAAGCAAAGTTGACAATACCCAAGACAATAGAAGTTTCAAAAGAATCTTCCAAACCGACAGCAGTGAAAACGGTAGTACCGTAATAGAAGAAATAGTTATCACCTGTCAATTGTTGCAATGATTGAATCATAGCACCCATGATCAAACGTTGGAAAACCTTAGTCTTAGTGCTAAATATTTCACCCCAGGAGGCATTACCAGCTAATTTTTCAGCTTCAACTGTAGCTTGAACAACTTCGACTTCAGCCATAACAGCTGGATCGTCTGCGCTGACCTTATTTGAAAGAGCAATAGAACGCTTAGCTTCTTCAATTTTACCGACTTCAACTAAATAACGTGGAGATTCTGGAACGAATGTCATACCACCAATCATAAACAAAGCCCAAGCGAAACCTAGACCTAATGGAACTCTCCATTGGACAGAATTGGTGTAGGTCTTGGTACCGTAGTTTGTACAGTAACCCAAGAAAATACCCAAAGTAATCATAAGTTGGTAACATGAAACCAAAGTACCTCTAATATGCTTTGGAGAGACTTCAGAAATCAACATAGGAGATAAAACGGCAATACCACCGACACCTAAACCAGAGATAATTCTACCAATGAAATATTGGTACCACTTGTTGATTGAGGCAATTTGGATAATGATACCGATAATGTAGATGACAACAACGACAATCAAACCCATTTTACGACCATACATATCACCTAATTTTGCTAAAATAATACCACCAATGGCACAACCAATGTTGAAAATGGAGACAATTAAACCAGTTCTAACCTTAGACAAATAATAAGTACCATCGTGGTGCTTCATACCAAATCTTCTGATAAAATCAGTTTGAGCAACAAAACCAGAAATGGTACCAGTATCCCAACCGAAAACAAAACCACCGAAAGCAACCATTAAACAACAGATGGAAACTGTAACGTAGGCGGAGGCGGGCTTCTTTGGAATTTCAACGTAGTTATTAGATTCTTCGTGATTCTCGTCGAAATCTTTCATGTCATCTCTTTCAGCTTTGTTGGATGGAGTAGACAAAGCGGAATTAGAATCGGATTCAACTGGCGACAAAGCATCAGCTGGAGTATTTTGGACTGCTGTATCCTCTTGATAGGCAGCTTCTTCAGACATTTTTGGCAGATTTTATTGTAAAAGTGTTTCAAAACCAAACCTTGATAAGAGGCTTTGAATATATCTTTTCTTTATGGTTTCTATTACTCATGAAGAGGAATTGAAGTGAATGAATCGAGAATAATGAATAAAACACTGAGTATTTATATAAAATTTTTTCTAGATGACATATTATTCATTCCCCAGTGTTGAAGCTTTTCACCACTAATTGACTTGAAGATTATTTTAGTTGCTTTTCTTACCACCCCACCTTCATAAACTTAAAAATATTATATTAGAATTTGAGTTTTCCTCCGTTGTTTCTTAATCAGAATCGTTAGACGCCGAATAATGGACTGTAAAATCAAAGCAGCTGGAAAAAACTCTGGAATTTTTCATGAAGGTGGCACTAAATCGTCGAAGAGCTTCTTGACCGTTTTTATCCGAAGTGTTTTTCCTCTTTCCCCAAGTTTTCCTGCAGGCGGGGGAATATGGGGCCCCATGGAAAAAAAACCGGGGGGGGTGGGAAAAAAAAAGGGGTCAGAAAAAAAAACTGCTCAGGGAAATATCTTCTTCTCCACAGAAAGAGACGCAGGCCAGGAAAAATGTGGAATATTATATAAACATTGTTTTTCCATTTTGTACGGATTTTTTTGGAAGAAAGCGGATAAACCGAAAGAAAAAACGGGAAATGGTTCCGGTTTGGGCATTGTTTTTCCTATTGGGCAAAAAAAAATCCCGGAACCAGCTGACTCGGATATTTTTCTTCCTTGTTTCCGCTATGCTGCTGCAAGTGACTTTACGAAGGCCAAGCGTTTCTTGGTGGAAATTACTGCAGTGTACTGGGTTTCGTTGGAGGCCCAGCCTTCATCTGCGTCTTGTTTATTCATTCTCAT
The DNA here is from genome assembly GCF_000146045.2 of Saccharomyces cerevisiae S288C. NCBI lineage: Eukaryota > Fungi > Ascomycota > Saccharomycetes > Saccharomycetales > Saccharomycetaceae > Saccharomyces > Saccharomyces cerevisiae. Next base: position 289,687 of record NC_001140.6, read on the forward strand.
CTGATTATTATATCTTGATCGGTGCAAAAAAATTTTGAGGTACTTAAAATTTATTTTGCATAGAGATATTCGCATAAATGGAAAACCTAAGCTTTTCAGGTACGACTATTTGGCAACATCGTTGAACCTGGCTTTTCGGTCCTAACTTTGCACCATCTAGGATGAGACTATCTTGACTGTTTTACTTTTACGCATCGCTAGAAAATACGTGCGCGTTGCCAAATCAAAATTCCCGCAAATTGATGCGGTAGCGTAGTTCTGTTCCAAAATGAAAGTGAAACAACATAATGTTCCTTCTAGTTTTCGTGTCTGAAAGCTAAACCTCAAAGTTGAAACTAAAGCATGATTCCCCACCTCCTTCCTATTAGTCTTTTTTCCCGTAAAAGTTGGAAAATATCTGGGGTACTTGCGTCAGCTGTTCAGATCTTCTCTTACCGCTGTCGTGTCTTGTCTACAATGTCAGGTTGGCAGCCTAAGTTTTGGATTTAATAACCCTAGGGCTTTTCATTCTTTTATCAATCAGAACATTTACATGAAGAGGGCTGGAATAAAAAAAAAATATTCGGTTCTCCTCCATGCATAATGACGTAGTATTCTTATTGGCGCCAAACATAGTGTCATAATGCTTTTTCAACGATTTTAAAGTAACTCTTAGTGGATTGGAAAGGTCGCCTTTTCGATGGTAGCGTGCATTTTCTCGTCATTTTTTTTTTACTTGTCGTCTTTTCTTTACTGCTTCACCTCTTATCAAGCAAGTGTTTTTCGTGTCTCCCTGTGCCAGTCAGAAAATACATATGATTGGCAACTGTATATCCATTGAGATCGACTCGGTTATCTGTTAATGGAAATTATTGCTAGTAATTATAAATACCTAAAAACAACATCCTAACAGGCTTAAGTAACACTACTAGATGTTGAAGCAGCAGCGTTGTCAATTTCTATTCATTTGACATTTTTCCGAAATCATAAGCGGGCGTTTGAACTATGTATAGCGCCTATGTGGTATTAACCCATACTATATCATATAAAATTTTTCCTCGGAAGAGTGCCAGAATGAAATTTCTTGTTCCTTGGTGAAGGTCAAGAACTAGCAAAGAAAAGAACATCTGTTTATGAATTTGACAAGAATTTTGTTTTAACACCAATATAATATCACCTTTATAAAATTTACTGAGAAATTAAATACTGTATAAGTCATTAAAATATGCATATTGAGCTTGTTTAGTTTATTTCCTGCTAAACAAACTCTTGTAAAATGGTTGGTCATCATGCATTAGGTCATCAGCGTTGTAGTCAGCGCCTCTCTTGGATACTGGAACCCAGGAAGCTGATTTCCATGGTAGAACACCTTCGGCGTACATATCATTAACTTCTTCTAATGATAAACCTTTAGTTTCTGGAACGAAGAAAAAGACGTAAAAGTAAGCGAAAACCATACAGCCCATGAAAACGTAACCGTAGTAGAAGTTGATGGCACCAGTAATAAATGGGGTGAAGAAACTAATCAAGAAACCCCAGATCCAGTTAGCAGCACTGGCAATAGACATACACTTGGATTTGACTCTTAATGGGAAACATTCTGAAATAACAACGTAAGCAATTGGGGCCCAGGTAGTAGCGAAACAGAAAATGTAGAAACATGCGAAAACAATCATACAGTTACCAGCACCCTTTGAAGATGGTTGATCTTGACCGTTTGGCCATAATCTGGTAACACCAACAGAGGCATAGACAACATAACAGCAGACCATACCGACAGCACCCCACATCAAACAGTTACGACGGCCAAAACGGTCAACGGTGTACAGAGAACAACAAGTGGAGAAGAAGTTGACGACACCAAAGACAATAGAAGTTTCAAAAGAGTCACTTAAACCGACAGCCTGGAAAACAATGGTACCGTAGTAGAAGAAATAGTTATCACCAGTTAATTGTTGTAGAGATTGAATCATGATACCCATCATAGTACGTTGAAACATGGCTGGTTTACCAGTGAATAATTCGCCCCAAGATGCAGTACCAGCGGCTCTCATTTCTTCGACACTGGCTTCGATAGTTTCCAACTCATATTGAATGTATGGATGGTCAGGTGGGCATTTGTTAACTTTAGCTAAAGAAGCCCTGGCTTCGTCGATTCTGCCAGCTTCAACCAAATAACGTGGAGATTCAGGAACAAACATCATACCACCAATCATAAATAAGGCCCAGGCGAAACACAAACCTAATGGAACTCTCCATTGGACAGAGTTTGAGTAATTCTTGGTACCAAAATTGGTACAGTAACCTAAGAAAATACCTAAAGTAATCATGACTTGGTAACATGAAACCAAGGTGCCTCTCATTTCACTGGGGGCGACCTCAGATATTAGCATGGGAGATAAAACTGTGATACCACCGACACCTAAACCAGAGATAATTCTACCAATGAAATATTGGTACCACTTGTTGATCGAGGCTATTTGAATAATGATACCGATAGTGTAGATTACTACAACGACAATCAAACCGATTCTACGACCATACATATCACCTAGCTTGGCTAAGACGATACCACCAATGGCACAACCAATGTTAAAAATAGAGACAATTAAACCAGTTCTCACCTTGGACAAGTAATGACTACCGTCGTGGTGCTTCATACCAAATCTTCTTAGAAAATCAGTTTGAGCAACAAAACCAGAAATGGTACCAGTATCCCATCCAAATATGAAACCACCGAAAGCAACCATAACACAACAGATAGAAACCGTTACGTAGACACCTTTTCCGGTGTTTGGAGGGGCAACGGCGGGTTGCACTTGACTTTCACTTAAGTTGTCGTGAAAACTTTCATTTTTACCTTCTGGAGTATTCATGGCCTTTGAACGACCAGATTCCAATTCATATGAGTTGGATGAATTGGATTTCTGAGGAGATATTAGATCGGGAGTTGAATTCATGATTTTACGTATATCAACTAGTTGACGATTATGATATCTTTATAGATTTTAAGGTGGGGAAAGAACATGAGACCCCAGATGGAATTGATTATGGGGACATTGTTGCCTTTATATATAATTTCAATATACTAATTCAAATGATTAAAAACGTGAGGGGGACACGCAACTTCGGGTGTTAAGAAATATTTTGCTACATTAGATAATGGTGGAGTTTCCTGGCTTGTCGGATAAAAGCCATCAAATGTCGCAGCAGCTCATGTTTACGTTTGCTGTCTTCTGCCCACGTCATATGAGTGGTATTCTTCTATCAGCACTTGATGAATATTCTTTTTCTCATATATCTGAAAGACAAAAGATCGGCACGGCAATGCCCTGCAGCATTTCTTCCTAGTTTTTCCGAATTTCCATTACGTATTGGATCTTGTGCGCATATTTGTCAGTCCTTCACGGAAAAAAAAAAAGAGCACTGGGTCACTTCGGAAAAACTTTTGACTCAATGCAACAGTGTCATAATCCTTTGCGCTGTCTCTTTGAAGAAAAATCAGGAGTGCAAGATATCGATTAATTCCTTGGAAGTTATGATGGTTAGTCTTAGTTTAACTCTCTTGAAGAAGGGTTTTTTCAGTTGGTCAACACTCTTTAGAGGTAAAAAAAAAAAAAAAAAAAAAAAAAAGAGAATTCTTCATGTAATTTACCATGATTCTACGTTTTTGCAAGCAAAAATGAAGATAATCCGAGCGCATGCGCAAGTAGTCCCTGCCATGCCGCTTCGGAAAAACTTTCGAAACCAATACTCCTTACATCCGCCTTGAATTTAGGACCTACAATTGTTGTCTCTTCTGCTTGAACCAATAAGCCCTAGAAACCTTACACCCTAATTTGCACAAGAAAACTACGAAAAAATTTTTTCCTCTTTTTTCCGCAGCTCCAATCTCGCCCTGCTATTTTTTTGGTTCGGAGAAAAATAGTCGGTCGATATGAATTGAAGTTTCATTGTGGCCACTCGTTTAGGAATGGAATAACCTCCGCGAATGGAAAAAAAGAACTCGGAATATCAAAAATTCCGGCTCAAAGGAAAAATTTGCTTCAGGAGGGGGGAATTATATTCCAGATGAGACCTGCAAGGATTTCTGTGTGAGGTTTTCTCGGAGGAATAATAGTTTTCCAAAAATTACTTTTGGCAACTACGTGAATATAATTGACTACGGATATCCTTCGAGAAGGCCATAAAAAGAACCGTGACAGGGCCAAACAGAAAAATAATGAAGACAAGTTTGCTTTTTCTCTCACTGTATTTGAGGATCGGAAGCTTTTTGCACTGAAAATATTCTGGGTTAACAAGGTTTAAAGAAGCAAACTGCCACAAAGTATATGAGAGTATAACCGGACGGTACCTATACTTTGAAGTTGGAATAAATACGGGGTAGACAAAAAGGATGTGTTTCTGTATGTCTGATGAGAATGATGTCATCAAAGAACGTAAACAACAGTAACTGTCTATATTCTTGCTTTTTATTATGCGCTGTTACAGCAGGTAGCGGAGTTTTCAGTTCTTTCCCTAGTATGTAGTATGAAGGATAATACGGTAAAAGAACGGGGCTCTTGATTCATCATATAAATTTATTTTCCCCTGTTGAAACCTCGAGTAACCGTCCTCACTGTTTTATTACCAAGGATGAGCTCGAGCAGTTGTAAGAGAGAAGTGGGCAGAAAAGTATAAGTAACAAGAAACGATATACAAGTTCTTGTTGTTAGGCGTAGCAACCCTTTCTCCCCTGGTTTGATCCTACTTAAAATAAAGAAAAAAAACAAAAACGTCATGATGATTTTGATATTATTAGACATACGTAATTTAGTTGAATTAAAGGAATAACAGGCAGCCCTATTAACCACGGACAAAATATCTCTGCATATGATTGCATTATTTGTAAACTATGAATGAACATATGAACGAAAACGATTAATATTAATATTAAAATTTGAAATGGTGCAATGCTGAACATTGCAAGTATGCGAAAATAGTTGATCCTACACTACAAGAGATTATTTTTCTTTAGTGAACATCCTTTTATAAAATGGTCTCGGATCATTTCTAGTAGCGTCTAGGTCATAATCTGTTGTTCTCCTAGATGGTGGGATCCATTTGGTAGACTTCCAAGGTAGCACATTTTCTTCATACATTTCGTTGACTTCTTCTAATGTTAAGCCCTTTGTCTCTGGAACAAAGAAGAACACATAAAAGTATGCGAACACCATACAACCCATAAAGACATAGCCATAATAGAAATTGATTGCTGAAGTAATAAATGGAGTGAAAAAACTGATCAAGAACCCCCAAATCCAGTTACAGGCACTTGCAATCGACATTGCTTTACCACGTACTCTTAAGGGATACGACTCAGAGATAAGGACATAGGCAACGGGGGCCCAAGTGGTAGCGAAACAGAAAATGTAGAAACATGCGAAAACAATCATACAGTTACCAGCACCCTTTGAAGATGGTTGATCTTGACCGTTTGGCCATAATCTGGTAACACCAACAGAGGCATAGACGACATAGCAACAAATCATACCTACACAGCCCCATAACAAACAATTACGACGACCAAAACGATCGACGGTATATAGCGAGAAAAAAGTCGAAACAAAATTAACAACACCCAAAACAATAGCAGTTTCAAATGAATCTTCCAAACCAACAGCCTGGAAAATTGTAGTACCATAGTAAAAGAAGTAATTGTCACCTGTCAGCTGTTGTAAAGATTGAATCATCATACCCATTAGTGTACGTCTGAACATCTGGGGCTTACCAGTAACCAATTCCCCCCAAGAAGCAGAGCCCGCCAATCTCTCAGCTTCAATAGAAGACTGATAGTTCTCCATTTCTAAAGTTACTAAAGGAGAGTCTTCAGTGGTTTTGTTAGCTCTTGCTAAGGACCGCTTGGCCTCTTCAATTTTTCCCACTTCTACCAGATAACGTGGGGATTCAGGAACGAACGTCATACCAACAATCATAAAAATAGACCATGCAAAGCATAAGCCTAATGGTACCCTCCATTGGACAGAGTTTGAGTAATTCTTGGTACCAAAATTAGTACAATATCCCAAAAAGATACCGAAAGTGATCATTAATTGGTAACATGAAACCAGAGTACCACGCAACTGCTTAGGCGACACTTCAGAAATTAGCATAGGCGCCAAAACTGTAATACCACCAACGCCCAGTCCTGAGATGATTCTTCCAATGAAATATTGATACCATTTGTCAATGGAGGCGATTTGGATGATGATCCCAATTGAGTAAATGACGACAACAGTCATCAGACCAATCTTACGTCCATACATATCACCGAGCTTTGACAAAACTATACCTCCGATAGCGCAGCCGATGTTGAAAATAGAAACCATCAAACCGGTTCTGACATCGGAAAGATAGGTAGTCCCGTTTGCACGGGTGCTGCCAAATCGCCTAATGAAGTCTGTTTGCCTGACAAAACCAGATATAGTACCAGTATCCCACCCAAACACGAACCCACCAAAAGCAACCATCAAACAGCAGACGGATACAAATAGTAAATCCGACTTCGATTTCTTCTCTAGTTGTTTGTCAACCTCCTTCTGAAGCTCTTCCAGTTCGTCTTTGGGAGGGCCTTCATGGGAAATGTAACTTGAGACGGGTTTAGCTTGTGCCAAATTATCGTTGTAACCGGCGGTACCAGGAGCAGTCGAGTTTCCTGACTTCTCGTTGTATGAGTTAGAATTTGTGCTCACAGTAGCAGACCCTTCCAAGGGGCCTTGATGAGCGTTTTCAAGTTCCGACATTCTTTCTTTACCTCTAATATATTCTTTTTTCTAGAAAAATAATATTTTTTGCTGGTTTTAACAAAGCTATGAAGTAAAATTGCAAAGTGAAAGCGAATCTTGTTTGCGTATATTATATATAGAAAAATTATTCAATCGACTTTTCTCTTTCTTTTGATAGTTTCTTATTCTTAGAGGGAGAACCGTTCGACTAGCATGAAAAGAAAAGAGAGAGACTCTTTTATACGTGAAATCAAAAAGAAACCAAACTTGAGGTACTCTACTAATGATTCTGGCCCTCCTTTCTTGTTTACTCCGTGCCCCTAAAACTAATTAACCCATGCCCATATATTCATCCACACGACCATTAATATTGAACATAAAGATATCATTTCACCAAGCAGTACTTCACTCAATAACAAGGTGTGAAATCCGGTATATTATTCCATCGCTATGAGTGCGGGATCAGAAAGTGAATTACTTACTGTCCCCTAATGTGCACAGCCACGGGGAATGCGGATCAACTGCAGAGAAAAGGGCGCACAGAGTTAGAATGCATCCCTTAATCCGGGAAGTAACAGTAACACGTCATGCGGATGTTTCTTCGGTGGGTATGGGTCACAATTTCGTCCACCAGTACATCACAGCATGCTCTCATTTCTTTACTTTTTGCTAGCAGATGATTACTTTCATTTCGGGTGGGATGGGCCACCTTTTTAGTTTATCCTCCGGGATGCCTTAAACAAGAAAATGGAACAGTGGGGATAAGACCCATAAAAAATCCGAAGTGATAAGTATTGATTGGTATATTCCCGTATCGGAGACCTTAACATAACATAGTGTAGTGATTTTGCGTATAGAAAAGTAACCAATAAAATAAGGTAAATATTGCTATATGAATGTAATAAATAAAATAATATATGGGCGCAACAAAAAGAACGCAAGAAAGAAGCATTGATCAGTGCTTTTTACTAGTTTTCAAGCTTTTCACCCTCCTTAATAGCTTGTTGCCGGTGTTTTCCTTTTTAACAACATCTTCGTGACCGCTTCCTTGGGTGGCAGTGACCGGAACAGAAGTTCTATTATCGTCTACGTCCTTTTGCTCCAAGTGTCCACTATGTGTTTTCACTAGCTTTAAATTGTTGTTGTTCACTTGTAGATGTCTTCTTGAGGGGAGAGACTTTTTTCTTGCTATGCTGTTTTTCCTACGAGATTCTTGTGCGTGGTTGATAACATCTTGCTCTATGGCAGCGGAAGACGCTGGTGCGCCATCCAGGAACGTCGTTGAGCCTAGACCCATCGTAATGGGCCCATGGACTAGTTCAGTTTTCATTTTGGAATCGAACTGGGTAATATTTTTTGAATTCGGTTTAATCGCATCCAAAGTCGTAGTACTGGAATTGGCCTTATTGAATAAATATGCTCTATCTTGTAGTTGGTTCAGCGTCTCAGAATCGTCGTCTACTGTTTCCCTACCAAACACCTCATCTAAGGTAGACTTCTTACTTGTGCGGCCGCCTACTGTATTATTTGGACCATCTGCTGGGAAGGCCAGTACAGGCGCCACTTTATTATTCTTATTTCTCTGTGGAGTGCATGCATCAAAGGGGCCGTCATGATGGAAAGATCCGCCAAATAATCCTGTAACATCCATCTTGTCAATAGTGTCTACATTTTTAGGGGGCTTAACCTTGGTTCTGCTTTTGCTCTTCTGCTTATCTTTGTCCCTATGTCCGTGTGATGTACGACGATGGTGGTGGTGGTTGTGTTGGTGACTATTTGAACCACTACTGCGTTTCTTTTCTTTTGGGTATGGAGCTTGCTGTTTCGGTGTCCCCGCAGCTTCTTCATATGATGGGAGTCTTTCTTGTCTAGAATTGGAAACGCTACTGTTATGGGCCCTCCTAGTGTCATCTTCATTTAAAAATGGGTTACTGCAATAATTATGGATTATCTCAATCGATTTTGAAAGGAGAAAAAGAGTTAAGTTAGTATTCTGAAGTAGTCATGACTGTTAGTTACACTGTAGTGCAATTTTGGGAGTGGAGCTACACATACTTATAATTCCTGGGCGTTTCATCCCTGCTTGATACTCTGTCCTCTGAAGGAGAAACTCTGAAGGGGTTAATCACTGTATTCACGCCATTTTGAGGACCGCCTATGGTCCTTCCTGTTTGATTCATTTGCGTCTGTTTGATATAGTATTCTTTGGAAAAAACGCTTCTGAAATACAAAATAGTAGTAATTTTGCAAGATTTACCAGAAGACAGTCAAGAAAAAATAAAGATAAAAGAGGAAGCAAAGCTACAGTTTTATCCCTGTAATTATGAGATTCTCTCATCCTATGTAGAATTTCACCCTTTCTCTGCCTGCGTTTCACATACTGCCTTTTTTTTTTTTTTGGCAGTATTCTCAGCATAGTCAGCGTTTCGCTGCCGAGAGCCCTTCTGTGGCTGGAACCCCACCAAAACACGAACCCAAAAATACTTCTCCTGTATTCCCCTTGATCAACGCCTTTCTACATGAGGAGGCGCAGGTGAATGCAGAAAGGCACAATATAGCCAACACGTAAAAATCACAATCATATCAGTCTATTCATTCATTTACGTATTTAATTATTTAGTAATGGATATACGAACCGCATCGGCCACAGCCACAACAATATGTCGTTATTTCCAGTTTTCTGCGTGTAAGCACAGGGTCTCCTTTGAGCGAGGCTCAAAACTGCACAAATTTTTGATGGATATTTTCGTGAGTTGCGGCAGTCGAGACTTTAATGAAATCGTCTTTTTGAAGTTTTTCTTGAATTTTTTTATGCATTATCACCAAGTAATTGTCATATGATTCGATTCTGTTGACGGTCTTGTCCTCGCAAAGCAATTGACTCATCACATTACTGTAATATTGATCAACATTAGGCCTCAACAAGACTAACGGCAATGATGACTTGTTGACTACTTGTTGCCAGTTTTTAATGACGTTTGAAGCCTTTTGATTAATACTAGTGCCCGTCTCAGGCAATGTTCCACTAAATAACGAAATTTGGCTGACGGGCAAGGATTCATCCACTGACAGCAGGTCTTGCAAGAGCATTCTATTGGTGTTCTCATTAAACCATAGATAGATAGTATCACCTTGGAAAATCAAGTAGCAACCGCCGTTAATGAAATTAGAGTGTGAGGCTCTTACAGATAGATTATTAATAGAGCTGGAGTTGATCTGTAATAATTTATCATTAGCATCGTAAAAGGTCAGATCAGTTTCCTCTAATAATACATGGAATGGCACAATTTGTGGATAAAGTTTGTAGCAAAGTTGTGCTGAGTTCAATGAATCGTACTTCAATAAATCATAAATTCGTTCATTACCACGGGTACTTTGAGCGTTTGGCTTCATTAATTCGCTTTTTTCAAATGCTAACATGTAAGCAGGCAATGTCTTTATAGAATCCGGCAGTATCAATTGCGTTGATGAGTTACTGCTAACCAATCCTCTATATTGGGTCAAGATTTCGACCATCTTGTCATCAATTAATCTTCTGATCTTTACAAAGTCACAATCACCGAGCGTCTTT